>NW_014039676.1:21678-28826 GCF_001186125.1 Sphaeroforma arctica JP610 | reverse complement strand
ATACATACATACACACACACACTATATATATATATATATATATATATATATATACATGCAGGTACAATTTCAATTCACAATAAGATAATAAATTGATAACCACTTTGTATGATCACTCATGTCATGCAAAAACTGGATGTGTACATTGTCGATAATATCAAAATATCCACACAATTTCTTGCAGATTCTCTATTTATTTGCTTAAACAAATGGAGCATGCATTCTTGAAATGCACTGTCTTTCTGCAAATCGTGACATGGGGATATGAAAGCCACAAAAATTGTTCGTCATAAAACATACCTCTATATAGATCTCTGTGCGTATATATCCATACTATAGAAAATACAGTAAGTACAACCACCGTCGTGAGCTTGCTAATAGTTCCACTGGGCTTCAGCATCGTGCTATCTTTCTCACTTCAAGCCAAACACGAAAGCGGTCAAACTGTATACTGTCTGATATGTATGCAAGGCTCCATACATACACGCATCCGTTCGTATGAGTTATATCAGATCAAATCTACGAGTACATGTGTATGTGGATGTATGTGTACAAGTGCACGTGCCTATGCCTTGGATTCTTGCTTACAGGAGATTTGTCGAGACTAACCACAGACTACTATCTACTTTTTATGTTGGGATGCAAGCGTGAACTGCCACTGTAAGCAGTACTACGATTACTAAAATTTACTAAGCCATATATGTATTCCCTGAGTGCACTACAAATGACCCTTAATATACATACTACTACTATGCTTCATGTGTATATACAACTCAACGAGTATGCACACACTTAAATACTCTCTCTACTAGAGTAAGTAGTAGAGCTTTAATTTGTATGTAATTAAATAAAAAGCAAATCCGACGACACAGCTTTTGTTGCTATGACCTAAATAGTGATATTTCGTCTCCAACCTATTATTCCGTACGTTTCTTGAAACTTTTGGCGGCATATTTATACGTACAGTACACAACATTTTTTAACGTTAAAATATCATATGTTTTTCTCAAAGCAGAATCAACGTTTAGTATTTGTACAATATAAACCAGCAGAGATCGAATAAACGTTAATGAATCGATTACATATTTTCAAAACCACTTTACTAGTAGTAGTGGTAGCTCTGCCTCTCTACTACCTACTACTCTCTCTAGTCTCTACTAAATACATAGAGTCAGAGAGAGTATAACTGTAGACTGTAGAGTAGAGCAGTCTCTGGCACACTCTACTAGTAGTAGTGGTAGCTCTGCCTCTCTACTACCTACTACTCTCTCTAGTCTCTACTAAATACATAGAGTCAGAGAGAGTATAGACTGTAGAGTACTGTAGACTGTAGAGTAGAGCAGTCTCTGGCACAAAATAAATAAAATGGGGGCGACTGGCGAATCTTTGATCTATCTATATAAATATTTAGATGTAGAGAGTAATAATATATAAGGGAGCTACAAATACAAAAGTCACCAAGATCATAACCTTCTTGATGCATAGGCTCGTAGCCTTCCTCTATTCTATTTTTTTAACGCCTCTCTATAGTAGTATGTATTTAATGTAGTAGTATGTATTTAGTAGAATGTGTTATATAGGTCTCTTGGTTTATAAATAAATAGAATACTTTCAGCGGTCAAGTAATCTTTCACTGAT
This sequence comes from Sphaeroforma arctica JP610, assembly GCF_001186125.1. Classification (NCBI taxonomy): domain Eukaryota; class Ichthyosporea; order Ichthyophonida; genus Sphaeroforma; species Sphaeroforma arctica. Next base: position 27,188 of record NW_014039676.1, on the reverse strand, counting down.
ACGTTGTGCTTTCATTTGGACACAGCACAGTGCATCCCCACTTGCGTTATAGTATGAAGTTCGAGTTCATACCCACGGGAGAAATCTCGTTTGTGATTTGCATGGTATGTGTGTGCCTTCTCCGAGCGTATCCTGCAATCATACGCACTTTGGATTGCGAGCGATTGCTCATTTATGAGGTGTATGTCGAGTATATATAATTCTACGAACAATTGTGCAATACTCGTTTCACATAACCGAATCACATCGCGAAACAGCATATGCTTTGTCTCGTCCACAATCGGAACATACTACACAGGCAAACACGTGTTATCCACCATTGAATACTCAAGTACAATATGCAACCGCACCCCAAAAATTCCAGGATGTTCCTGTAGAGGCGTCTGACCTGCAGTGCTGCGAGGGCCTCTACTGTCTCGATCATATCCTCAAGGAGGTTCAAATCCGCAAACGTTGCCCACAGTGTCGCGTTAGTATATGTCCAAATGATATAGCTCCGGCATACTCAGCCAGGCGAAGGATTAACAATCTACGAGCCAGATGTGTGGCATGCGGTGAAGAGGATACCTGGAATGTGCTGACGCGAACACACCAGACATGCGCCCCAAAGTATGTAAAGTGTTTGTGCGCAAAATATATATGGCAATATATTTACAGGATCAAAGCTGCGTATGCCGAGAAAAGCACAAACCTGCAATTTTTTTTTTCAATCAATACAAAGAAAAAAGAAAATGCTTACATTTGCTTTCCACCATTGCAGCCCAATCTGTGCTGGTGTGTCTAATCTTCTACCCATTCCCATTCTCGCACAATTTAATGAATACTCGTGGTGCGTATCTCGAGTGGTTCACTGGCGGTGTAGCTACACTTGGTATAACCATCTGCTGTGCCTGTTCCTTGTGTCGAGTATCTGATTTACCCGCCCTTGCTTAATTCGACATCGCTCTGCAGTCTTAAACACCAGCGCTCACGGATGTAAAAATCCATTCTCGAGCTGTGCATGTACTCTCATGACGTCTCCGCAATAACTTGCACGTGATGACATATTCTTTAGAGCGGTTGCACCCCGTTAATTGTCTGCCCGACTCTTTGTACACATACCCACTCGTACTGTATCCTTTGTAAGAATGCTGATACGCTCTACATGGCCACCGTCACTAAGCGTGTACCGCTATATACAACGAATTCATCTACTTGAAACACTCTCACATACTACCGACAGCATAATGACATTGAAGCCCGAAACACGCCGCGTTTTGTATCCTTACAACGGCATAGAACCGGGCAGCGAAGTGCATGTGTGCGGACTCTCTGAGAAGTGGGCTATGTGTCTGAAACAACCGGACAAGACGATGTACACCATTCCCAGACAGTTTGTATCCGACCCCAAAGTCTCGTCTGTCCCTGACCAACCCGACAGCACTGATGCGTGTGAGTTTTGATCGGGTGAATTGCTGAATGGAATTTTAACTCGATGGTTCGATTTACAAAACGCACTTGCCAACCTGGCCGGCGGAGATATGCTCGCTTACATATTTTTTACTAGTTGCACGCATACATGCGCATGTGATTTTGAATTTTGAAACCCGGATCTGCAAAAATGTGTTCGTGGGTGGGTATTCTATATATGCAAGATATTTGCAAGTTCAGATTCTACCCAGGTGGGCTAATAAGTGTTCAGATTCAGCTGATAGGTATTCAGGTTCATGCCCAGTATGAGTATGTAAACAGACACAGATAGCTATGTCAGTCCAGACAATCCTGGCTGTTGAAGTAACACGCAGAAAGTTCTGCCTTGGCCTATGTCTTCATCTTAATGAGACACTCAGCTTTGCAGTGTATGTGAGTTCGATGAATGTGTTTGGTTCCTGTTTGGTATTCTTTTGAACCAGCACTAATGCACGGTGTTTCCTGTTGTTTGTAATTCTCAGCCATGTGGATGAAGAGTGCTCTAGATCGCGGTGTCGAGGATCGGGATGTGCTAACGGCATGTATAAAATTTGTCGTACCGAAGTTCAAAGACAAAATGAATACACCAGCGGAAGAAATAAATCCATCAGCGTCATGGCACCCAACAGGCACACCAGCGTCATGGCAACCAACGAGCACACGAGAGCTTTCGGAACAAATGCACGCAGCAGGTCCTATTAGAACTATTCCCCAACGTTCGACCAACTTTCATCACGTGGACCCCCGTCGTGCACCCGGTTATGAGGTAAATACCTTCTAATTATATGTGGCTACTTTTATATGTTGCTACTAAGCCTGTTGATTCTCCGGTGCTGTCCTGTGCGCTCTGTGGCTGTGCTGGGGGTACTATGAAAGTGTGGCGTGTCGCTGTTATATGTGGCTGCTTGGTCTCTTGATTCTCTGGCGCTGTCCTGTGCGCTCTGTGGCTGTGTTGAGGGTACTATGAAAGTGTGGCGTGTCTCTGTTATATGTGACTACTTGGCCTGTTAATTCTCCGGTGCTGTCCTGTGCGCTCTGTTGCTGTGTTGGTGGTACTATGAAAGTGTGGCGTGTCTCTGTTATAGGGGGCTACTTGGCCTGTTGATTCTCTGGTGCTGTCTTGTGCGCTCTGTGGCTGTGTTGGAGGTACAATGAAAGTGTGGCTTGTCTCTGACGACTTCCACAAGCAATGACGCTGTGATCTACACTCAACACCATGGCGCAGTTGCCTATTTGGATTCTATCTGCTCGTGTGCATTGATTGTTTTTCTACTGTGTTTCTCGCAAACCGTCCCACTCGTACCATTACTCCCGTGTTGAACGGGACAAAAAAAAGCCCGGTATGACAGGTGCGCAGACCTCATCCATTCCACCCACACCTGCTTACCTGTTTTGAATCCGTTCTTTCTCCCTTCCACACAGACTTTATGGTCGACATTGGCGAGTTCGAAAGTCCACAGACGACCTTAGCAGGGCCTGTCGGGAAGTACTCGAGTGTGTTAAACCTGGCAGCCTCTGAGCAGCTGTCGCCAGAAGACTCAATTGCGGACGCCCAAGCGGTCGTAGCCCACTTTGCGGATGCACCCAACGCCGACGTTTCCTTCCAACACTTCACGGCGCCTGTGTTGAGCGAGTGCCAGTGTGCTACACTGATGGATTGCGTCGAAGCGCTGCACGCAGATTCACACGGACCGATTACAGTACACGGGAACGTGGCTTTGAACGCGAACGAGGCTGTGAATGTATCCGACGTGCTCTGGGAGGTACTGTTGTGGATAGCAAAGCAACAGCAGCAGACTTTAAAGTCACACTAAACGTGCTGCAGCTGACGGGTTTGCTCGATGCGCGTAATGTGGAGAAGCCTGCGGCGCTGATCAGCAATCAGTATTCCGAGATCAAGCTGAGACGCGTGCAAGCTAATGGACAGGTGAATTCATCGCAGTGTTCATACGTGCCATTTGTTGGTTGATTGGATGTCTGCCCGTATCTGTAGGGTTGTGCATATTTTGGGATTCGACAGATGAACCGTTTATTCGACCAATAATGCCTAACGTGCGCGTTCGTGTGCTCTCTCTCTCTCTCTATCTCTCTCTCCTCCACAGTGCATACCTTTCCACATGGACCATTCGCGCCGTACGCTACAGGTAAGTACGCAAGAAAATTGGGTCTGTCTTTAACTCGTATATTTTTAATTATATTACGTCTTGTGCTCATTTTTCTGCCAAAATTCAGACTTTCGACCCATTTTCTGGTTCTCCCAGGTACTGTTGAACCGGGATGGGGCCGATTACATAGGTGGCAATATAGTATACACCACCCAGGCGGGGTTTAAAACACCGGTGCGTGTCGCCGGATCTGCCACAGTACACGACAACACCATCCCACACGGTGTGACACAGATGCGAGAGGATGTGCGTTACAGCCTATTCTTCTTAGACAACTATGCAGGACAATCCCAGGGACTCAATTCAGTGGGTGGCTGCACACTATCGCAGATAGATAGATACATATTGTATGTATGGATGTATGGATATATGTATGTAGACCTAAGTATAGGGGAATCCGTCTTCACTGCCGGACTCAACTCAACTCAACTCTTGTCAGCAACGTCAGCCATCCCCGGAGCTCAGCCCAATGCAGGCATGCACTCGTACATGCGTGCCATGAACCTGAGTACGTATCTATACTCGTGTCTGTGTTTGTATGTCTGCGTATCCTGTTGTGCACATACGCGCGTGTGCGTACCATCCTCCGTTATAGAATATAGCCCAGCTGTTATGGTATCTCGCTAACCAGAAGTGTCATGGACGGTTCGGGCCTCAGTGTGACGCGCAGTTTTTCTTTAACTACAAACCCAGGCAACAGCTTCAACTCGAACTTATTGACAGCATCGATGAGTGCGCATTTCATTTCCAGTGTTGCTAGTCTGTGACCGATGCACATCTTTGGACCGGACGAGAAGGGCATGTAGGACTGGATATAAGCACAGGAAAACGGGTCAGAACGTATGCTGATATAAAATGGGTCAGAACGTATGCTGATATAAAATGGGTCAGAACTCATGCTGATATAAAATGGGTCAGAACGTATGCTGATATAAAATAAATCCTAAGCTGTGTATGCATAGACGATGCGGCATTCAACACGCTTCTGGTTGAGTGGTGTGGGAGATGGTTGGATGGACGACATACATGAGGGTTTGGATATGACGGGTTAAAAATAGGACCGTTATTGAAAACGGCAATCGTCCACAAGGCCTGGGCAGATGATACTCGTCTGGTATTATGTAACGGTGAACAGCTCATCACCAAGCACAGCGCACTAAATCATCAACGGGGTATGTAGATATGAGATCTATAGGCAACCATAAGGCCGTACGCAATAAAATGCTAGATACAAATACTACGCCTGCTGATGTACATATCCGTAGGCGACACCTGTGCATACCTATGCTGTATAGATTGGTTTGTAACCGATCCGATTATTTGATGCCAATTTCTGCGCGTGACAGTGAAAGTTCGGCATCCACAACAGGAACACTCTATCGCAATAGCATACCCGTCACTTAACTCCTGAAAGCCCGCACCAGCCGATCCAGGCTTCAGAATTGCACCTCAGTAGCGTATACCGGGAAGAACTAATAGAAACACACATGTATGTATACCATATGTATATCACATGTATATCATATCAATGGTGAAGAATGTCTGACGCTGACTTACCAGTCGCTTAACTCCTGAAGGCCCGCTCCAGCCAATCCAACGTTCGGGTATAAACTTCAGTGGCTGATCCCAGTCACCTGACCGGTGAGTTACCCATGGTGCTAGCATTATGGTTGTGTTCGCTGTAGTTGATGAAGTTCAAATGTAGAAGTTTTAGACGGAAGAGCTGGTGCTAGCAGTATAATTGTGTATTCTGTAGAATCGAAATATTTATACAACCCATATATATATATATATATATATATATATATATATATATATATATATATATATATATATATATATATATATATATATATATATATATATATATATATATATATATATATATATATATAT
>NW_014039676.1:14667-21658 GCF_001186125.1 Sphaeroforma arctica JP610 | reverse complement strand
TGTGTGTGTGTGTGTACATATATATATATATCAGTATAACACAATACAATAAAAACTTACGAGGTATCTGATACCCGCCCAGTACATCCGCATTGATACTCTCTCTGGGTACCAGTGCCGCTGCGGGATACAATCGCAGGATCTCTTTGGTGACACAATTCAAGTATTCCATCCCCTCGATTTCCGTGTAGGTAAGTCGCTGAGATATTTAGAAATGACAAGTAAGTCTCGACGCGTTGGTATCAGATGAGAAGTTTTGGAAATCTCAGTTACGTGACCCAGTCTAGCTCAGCAGATTGTTTAAGAGTCAGAGTAGCTTACCGCGATGTTCATTGCGGGTATATGCCAGTTATACAGAGTCGAAGGGAGATACATGAAGCAACAACACGCACAACATGTAACATAGTAGGAATTATTGGGATTATTACAAGCACGGTTACCCATACTCAATGCTTTAGGGTGTGAGATACATTACGGTACCATGTCACACCTCCATAGCACACTCCATTTCCGATTTGTCGCTGATAGGCGAGAGAAGTCCTAAAATGTGGCGACCTCATGACATCATAGTACACACCTCACCCGTCTTGCTGCTTAGTGCCACGCGGATCTCGTCTCTGAGCCTGGCCTGTACAGACTGTTCTTTGGCCAAAGAATAGAAACACCAAGCCAGGGACACGGCGGTTGTCTCTGTGCACATGAACAGCCGTGTACATCACAGGCACGGGACCAACTTTAGTGTTGTGTCGAATGGAATGAAAAACTTCACATTGCACATGATTATGCTTCACACTATTGTGCTTCACACTATACTCGTGTGTCAGTTGCGCTACATACTTCGGTCTATAGATGTCTGCACTGACGCCCAAGTTTTCAAAACACGGTACTCTGAGAGTTCGCCTGTACAACGGTAGGCTCTAAACATCTCACGAAATCGATCATGTCGACATCACCAGCACCTACCATGGCCCGCCACAATGAAGGTGATGACATTGCTGCGCAGTTCGTTATCGGTGAGCCCATCCACACTCCCATCGCCTGCGATTAGGAAGGACATCAGGTCAGCCTTCGCATTCTGTGTGTGTGTGTGGAGTAATGAATGTACGAAGAAGGGAATCAGCTCGGGTTTGGCTTGCTGCATGTGGGTGTATATAAGGGTTCGTGGTTGAGAAGAGATTGTATCGCCATAGATATATCTCCCGAGAATACAGAATGGGGGTTTTCAGTGAACGTCAAGATATGAATGTATTTGAGATTTACATATTGTGTAAAACCCTCGAAACAATGTGCCTTGGATTACTGACTGCATTGCTATGCTGGAACCATTGTGTATTGGAAGTTGCACAGACCACAGACAGCTGCTGACCAATTACTAATTACAACGTACGTAGGCTATTTATAAAACAATATATATATAATAAACATATATATAATAATACTACATATATATATATATATATATATATATATATATTTATATATATGATATCAACCTTTTAAACTCACGCAACACATGCCTTGTCGCCCTTTTCCGCGCTTGCACGCTTCACTTTGATGATGTCATCCACGAGTTTGTACAGCTTCGAACGCTGCTTGATGAACACTGCTGTCGCCGCGCGTTTGACCAGATGCTGCTGCATCCAAAACGGTAGAATATTCCGAATATCTAGACCTGTGGTACTAATGATGGCTTCCATAGTTTCGAACCAGTTCACATTCTCAGCGCTAATTTGGCCCAAAAAGCGAATATGGAAAGATGAATCAGAATTGGAGATGGGTTTTAGAAATGGGTCTCAGAGTCATCAGTGCTGCCGGAGTGTTGTGGCTATCGGCATTAGATGTCGTCTCGATGCAACAGGAAATACACTCACCTTTCTAGTAACAGATTCTGATTTACTTATACCTTGGTTGCCTATAACAAATACTATTGGTTCTCTACTGTATTAAACCTCTGAAGGATTGTCTTTACCAATCAACACGTAATATAGTGATGGTAGCATATCGTGGTCCACCCGCGCTAGTGCATCCCCAGACGAGTTTACGGTACTAGCCTTCCAATTGAGCGACGTGTATTTCAATACTTGGAATCGCGTGCGTACACTAAGCATCGTATGTGCTTAGCAATACGCTGTTTTGGTAGGACGAGTGTGTATGCAGCAATAGTAAACGCTTGCCGCACGAAGCATACATATCATGACAGCACATATGTGACGCAAAGCATTTGTTTACCTACTTCAATCAACTGTGCTTGCCCAAGGCCATATGCACGTGTTATAGGCTTGCGATGTGATATACAATGCAAACGATCTGAAGAGGCCCACCTATTCTCGGAATCTACTCGTACACATTGTTGAAGGCTCTTTCGATGTCTCTGCGAGATGCGTGCGATGTTTGGAGGCATAGAAATGAACACGCGGGCATATACTGTGCATAACTATACGCGGGCACATACTAGCCATAAACTATACGCGTATTGAGATTCGGTCGTCTTCGCAAGGCACAGTGTTATCCACTCACGGATGATATTAGGCATATGTATGCAAAACGTAGCCGAACCATCCTACACAGATGCATGTGATGCTGATTTCTATTGGGCCTATAACTTTTAGTCGAATTCGATCAGAAACACAGGCGATGGCTTCACTGCAGCCATTTCATAAGCTACTCACAGTACAGCAGGAACACAATTCCTGCACACCATGATAACAAACTTTAAATCTAGGTCATGTAATGTGGATTATAGTCACATTCGTGTACATGCTTACAAAGAATACCACCCATCAATCACGATATGAATGACACATATGTTGATATACATCTATATATGGCTGAAGAATGTTATTCATGAGTATTGTCGTGGTTTACAAAGCTAAGAATACGAATAAAAGCATAAGCATAGACACACATGCATATACGAGCGCATGTGTGCCGACGTAAGAATACGCATGCTAAAATACAAACGTGAAAGTTCCCCCAAATTTTAGTACAAGCTCGCTATACAGAAAGTATTCTTAACCGTACTGACAGTCTGTTGATAAACACACCTGTCACGGACTACCTCATCATGAAATAAACACATACCTAACACGAAAAAAGATCTCTCACAACCGTGCACATGTCGGTCCTTCCTCGAAGCATCACCACAGCACTGCCACTTATACAGGCCTCCACTACTCACCCCAGGCACCAACTCGCATTCTGTTCCAGAACACCCCGTCTACTGCTCACACAAACCGCAAACCCCTACCTTCATAGAGTGTGTATCCGCACTGAACCCAACGTCGCAGATGATATCGAATGCCAGCAGCATCATGGACTTGTGGACATCAATAGCGGCCCATGTGCGGAAGTCATCGCTTGAAGTATGGGGTGAAGCCTTCCATGGCAACCAGCAAGATAAAGAAGCGTTACTAGCTGGGTATGAATATAGATCTCACACCTGGATGGCGTATTAGGTGAAGCCTCAAAAAGAATCAAGTAGGAGTATGACGAAGCCTACAGCAGCAACAAGCATAATTATACTCATCCTAAGTACTAAGTAAGCAGGCACAACTCCAACACTTGAATAGAGCATGTGGTAAAGCCGATAACAGTGACGAGAGGGGATGATATTTCGACGAGTGCGCATATGGGACAATAGGACACCTGCTACCACTCATCTTTCTGATGCCGTTATCGTACCAAAACTCAACCATTCAACACTAGGGTGGTGTTTAATAGGCAGCCACTGTTAGCACTAGTACACTCTATCCCTACACTACTGTTGTTAACAGACCAAAACTCTAACCATTCAACACTAGGGTGGTGTTTAATAGGTAGTCACCGGGAGCGCTAGTATACTCTATACCTACACATGATGACTTGACGTTTCCCGCCATATTCTTAGGGTGGGCTGGGGGACAATTTGGCCGTCTGACATACAATGCATGGATTATTATAATAAAAGTGGTCTATGCATATGCTGTTTAAATTCGTTGCAACTCGCAAGCTCGTTGAAACAAATCAATCCCCAGACAGTCAAGAGACCCTCGCCCAAGATGTTCTTCAGGAATCTGTCTACCCGGACAGGTCGCCGGTAGTTGTCTGCAGTATCATTTAGCGGTTGTTAACGTATGAATTGTCGGAACATACCATGAGTGGTGGAATGTTGGGTAAACTCGATGGAGTCAGCTCTAAAAGGAGAGCCAAAGACATTTTAATGATAAAAAGTTGACTTCAGCACATGCCATAGGCTATCAAAGGGGCCTTGCTAATTGCTAAGCCGACTACCAAACCTGCAGTATCAGTATATCATACCAAAACGGCTCACATTTGCTCCGTACTGTTCCCGCCATTTTATGAGTGGTACTACTGGGGGGCTATCTGCGATCTGTGGGACGTTACCCATAATCCAACCTGAGATGCAGTGGTATAAGTGTGTTTGAGTGTGTATATGATGTGGCACTATATGAATGTTTTGTGCGTGTATTTGTACAAGTTGTGATGTGGAAAACGGGGCGACGCATGTGATTGTGTGAGAACACACAAACAGAAACGGACCCGCGACAAGCTTGTGTGTTGTACATGCTAGGTGTTGCCCGTATATTTAAAGTTATCTGAATTATATGCAGTGGTCCATAACCCCAATAACAATCGAGTTAAAGGTCAATCACTAGTAAATACCTTCAAACTTATACCTAAGCTACCAACCAGCACCCTGTATTAATTTAATGAATACACCTACAAAGTCAATGACTACTTTGTGCCCTCGATCCTCACACCTGAGTTCTCACATAGGGTGCTTCAATAAGACTCCGCCACATAGACCTGCAAGGTGAATCACCAATCAACACACCTGCATCATCCCACATGCAGCTTCAATCAAACATTGTAGCTTGTAACACTCTGGTACACACACCTACAGCTCAAACACTATGCAATAACCCCTATCCTCACACCTGCGTTATCAATCAACACACTGCGGATCGCCACGGGGTCTGACAGGCTAATAGGTGACTCGTTGAAGAAGAATCTGTACTGCACGAAGTCACCGTACTGTTCCCGCCATTTTATGAGTGGTACTACTGGGGGGCTATCTGCGATCTGTGGGACGTTACCCATAATCCAACCTGAGATGCAGTGGTATAAGTGTGTTTGAGTGTGTATATGATGTGGCACTATATGAATGTTTTGTGCGTGTATTTGTACAAGTTGTGATGTGGAAAACGGGGCGACGCATGTGATTGTGTGAGAACACACAAACAGAAACGGACCCGCGACAAGCTTGTGTGTTGTACATGCTAGGTGTTGCCCGTATATTTAAAGTTATCTGAATTATATGCAGTGGTCCAGACTCTTATGGACTCGGTGCATGTACATTCTACTACTACTGATTTTGTGCGTCAAACGGACACTACTCGGACATGTAGCAAGTTATGCAAGAACACAAAACACTCTGACCGAGATGTATAGCAACTACACATTACTGCATACCTCTCCATCCGGGACTATTGGGAGGCCCAGGCATCTCCAAGAACTCGCATAAGTAGTAGGGGTATACAAAGAGTTTATACACAGCGTACAGGAATACGTAGACAATCACGCCGATTAGAACAACGCACATAGTGTGTGAGAGAGCTGTATTTAGGGTTAGTGTGTGTGGAAGCTGTGTTCGGGTTATAAGTGAACGAGGTTGATCTGAATGAATGATGACAGGTTTAAACTTGACACCTAAACGGTCCAAAGCTGTATGGCCGATCGAAAGCGAAAGATAAGTTAATCGATCGTATAGCTAGTTTTATATCAGTGCGACTACATCCCACTTGATTTAAATATCAAGATGGAAAGAAGCAAAATTCCTAAATACGCGGAGAAGTCACCGATTATGAAATATGCCTGTCGTGTGCCTCTGGTGGTGTGTATACGTGGTCATAGTGGGTATAAACATCGAACACTCTGGCACAGAATATGAAATATGCCTGTAGTATGTATGCCTCTGGCGGTGAGTGTATGTGGTCATAGAGGGTATAAACATCGAACACTCTGGACACCTTTCGCTGGGGGTGAAGCAACTTCAAATCCAAATCTACTTCAGCTTTTTTATCTCGTCATCATTTATAAAATAGTGAAGACTAAAAAATCATCAAAAAATCGGTACTGAGTCATAAATAAGTTCTGTATTTTTTTTACTACACGTTTGTTTGTCTATTTACTTTTAACAAAAAATAACAACCAAAAAAAAAAAGTGAGTCATCGTTCCCCTAGGTATGTACCGAACTGAAAGATAGATGTGTCGTCACTGCTCGTTCGTTACAGGATGTAAATACATATTATAGTATCATTTGCCGTACATATTAATTTTTAAAATCATAGCCTTTTTATATATACGAGCCAAAGTTGTACAATTTAGGAGGCTATGGCCAAAGACCTACATAAGTAACTAAATATATGTATTTGAATAGCTGGATGTATGCCCATAGTCATAGGTTGTATGCGTATGGAGACACTGGTCTAATCATCACATATTATTAACGTCATTAGTGTTCAATCCCGTGAGTAATGTATTTGATAGCATACTGTATTTCGATGCTAAGATCTACACTAACCCCACACTGACCAAACTAGAATACAATGAAGATAATCTCAACAGAGAGGGCATCTGAAGGCGGCTCTGAACATTCTGATTCCTTCCAATTCGATTTAACATTCGAATTCGACGCTCCCACATGGGCTGATATAGCCGCTGAAGTGTATGTGAACATTATTATGTATATGCAAACACTGCTAATTGTATAAAGCCTGAATACAGCTACTTCGGCGGCGTATTAAATCTTTGATATATATATATATATATATATATATATATATATATATATGTGTGTGTGTGTGTGTGTGTGTGTGTGTGTGTGTGTGTGTAGTGTGTGTGTAGTGTGTAGTGTAGTAGTAGTAGTAGTTAGTTAGTTAGTTAGTTAGTTAGTTAGTATACGTATATATATATATATATATATATATA
>NW_014039676.1:9282-14647 GCF_001186125.1 Sphaeroforma arctica JP610 | reverse complement strand
ATTATATNTAATATATATATATATATATATATATATATCTATATGTGTGTGTGTGCTGATGTGTGTTATGTGCTTGCGTGTTTATATATATAGATATATATACGTGTGTGTATGTGTTTGTGTCTTTGTGTGTGTTATGTGCTTGTGTGCTGATGTGTGTTATGTGCTCGCGTGTTTATATATATATATATGTGTGTGTGTATGTGTTTGTGTCTTTGTGTGTGTTATGTGCTTGCGTGTTTATATATATATATGTGTGTGTGTGTTTGTGTGTATATGAATATGAATATAGCTATGTTGCTCCTTATACATAGGTACTTATGTTTTTCATGTTGGTGTATGCATTTTGATCCCCAGTACCTGTACCGAATTGGAACTATACAGGGACATGATCACGGGCATCTCACGTATGAGTAAAAGTATGCCATATCTATCTTCTTAAAGACCGTTATTAAATTTAGAATTTAGGTCATTGTCTAGAATTTAGATTTCGCATCTTGTATCAGATATTCTCAAGGCTTGATTCGTATTAGCTAAAACAGTGAATCACGAAACGATTCGCAAAAACAGCGTCCATGAAGCTCAGTGTACTTGTCCACCCTGCAGCGTATTTAATTCATTTATATCCCAATTGGTGTGTGCCATTTTAGAAATCAAATAATGTTTGTGTGTACAGGAAATCAATTGATATCTGTAGCCAACCAATTATGTGATATCCGCAGTGGAGACTCCATTGATGTTTGAACTCATTGTGGTGCACTTAGAGCCTGCGCTGGCTCAATGCTTATTTAATATCTCTACCCCGTTATACAAACAATTGAATTATTTGTCCAATCACATACCAGAGATGGGACGGGCTATGATGCCGATGTCGACGATGCATGGTTCCGAGTCAACCATCCACTGCACGAGCCTGTGAATGGGCCTGCCAAACAGGTACTAGACCGCAATCTCAGTGTAGGGCATGTGTTAAAAGACTACCTCGAACGACTGCCTCGATACAGTGTATTACTGAGGTAGCATATTAATCGTGCCAATAGTCCTGTCAGACAATCTGTACATCACACACAGGGTTCCCAATAGAGTCTGTGTAGCGTGGCATGTAAGTTCAGTATATACCAATTATCGAGCCACGTACTTTGTTTCTATGGTCGTATAAGTCAGGCGATGCTTCACAGAGTTCTCCGTAGAATATGTGTAGTACTACATAGCTGTTCGGTATCATGTGACGTTACTATACATTCTACCTACGATTCTGTCTAACATGCACCATACCGCCATCTTGGAAAGGTCGTGTGTTGTGTGACAGGGATGTTCTGTGCCATTTAACCCATGGTTTGGCATACCCTTCGGGAAGTCTGTTCTGTCCAGTATACAAGGGTTTACTATAGTCGGTGAGCAATAACATAGCTGCTATTAGCGACAAAATGCCTTGCATCTACCAGTTTGTTAGGCACGACGAACTTGACTAGCACGGCTCGAGATAACTTTCTCCGGGATCTATCAAGCACATGCGCAAGGGGTTGGACATGTACAAGAGCATTCACACGCTTTAACATATTTCGCATGTCCGCTTATATATATATATATATATATGTATGTATATGTATATGTATATATATATATATATATATATATATATTATGTATATGTATATATATATATATATATATATATATTATATATATATATATATATATATATATATAGTATATATATATATATATATATATATATATATGTGTACGTATATGTATATATATATATGGGTGTGTGGATGTGGGTGTGTTTAATCGTGAACAACCTCTTGTATATGCGAGTTGGGTGTTGGCATCAGACGCTGCCAGTACACTCACACCAGGTCAAGCATTCGTGTACAAGGCTGCATGGGCAGTAGAGCATACAATGCACACATAACGGCGCGTGTGTATGTCTTTTCCCCGTCTGCCTACTTATCAATTCGTATATCTCTCTCCCTCTCTCACTCTCTCTTTCTCACACATTGTCGCTCTTTCTCACACACTCCCTCTCCCTCTCTCTCACTCTCTCTCACTCTCTCTCACACACAATCTCTCTCTCTTTATCACACACACTCCCTCTCCCTCTCCCTCACTCACTCTCTCTCTCACACACATACTCTCTCTCTCTCTTTCTCACACACACTCCCTCGCCCTCTCTCACTCTCTCTTTCTCACACACACTCCCTCTCACTCTCTCACTCTCTCTTTCTCACTCACTCTCTCCCCCTTTCTCACATGCGCCTAGGCACCGTTGTTGGTGGGCTCTGCGCACTCTGACAATGAGGTGGCGTCAACTGCTGGCGCATCCAAGCCAAGCGTGTGTGACTCCATCAAACTCAGGAACAAGCAGATAACCAAAAGCAGGTAAGCGTCAACAAAGACACCTGACCTTATGCAGCCTTCCCAAGAGTTCCTTCTGGTTGCGGCCTTTTTCATATATGGTGTGACTGATCCCGTCCGCTGTGTGTGCTGTTGCATGTGTGCATGTGGCCTATGTGGTTGTGTGCTGTCTGTTGTCTGTGATGTCCTGCTCGTGGCTCAGATGGACTGTATTCGACTAGTTAGCCTGGGCGGTTTTGTCGCGGTAGTACTGCCTGGTGCGTTCCTGTATATGTACCGTCTGTGGGTTGCCTTTTGGAATCTGTAGTAGTACAAAAACCGGCTGAGATTGTATAGAGACCTCCATCATCTCCTAAGTGCGGACCATACTTGTACGTCGACATAATCTGCTACTTGATACGTGCTTGTTCCTGTATTTAAAGCGTGCGTATCGCGTTACGCGAGTGGTTCATCTCTGTTAGACGTATGCATGCGTTTACGATGCACACACACCATTACCTCATACGGTGCTATACGTTGTCCGAGACATTGGGCAGGAGACATGGCAACTGAAACTGTGCAGAATGTCTGCACCTGCCTCGACATTTGAATCCCATTGGGCTACATACGAGCAGTCACGCTCTTCACTTTCACACGACCACGAGTACTTCCCTTTCGCTAATGGGCCTGCCTGCTTGTTGTTGTCTGTCAAGCGTGCTCTGGCGGTATGTATGTGCATGCAGTGTACCTGTGCATCCGGACAGGACAAGATAGATGGCTATCGGCCAAGGCTGCAACACACACTGCACACTGCACACAAACAGAGTTAACCCGCACAGCACCCCCCAATCATCTGCGTATCAGACCACACAGTCACTCTGCGCATCAAGACCACACAGTCACTCAATCCGTTATTCCTTAAGTTATATTCTATCTCCATGGCAACCATTGCCTTGCCATTCAACTACGATTGATTGCCATCTGTCACCACACTCAGGGCCTCCGATAACAGCCTGGAGGAACTGGCTCAGCGATTCCTGGACATGTCGCGCAAAGAGAAGCAAGACACGCGTGCATGCTCACATCCGTCACTCGGTATGTATGATGAAAATACTTGATGTATAAGTACAGTGCACATGAGGTGGGTGAAAGTGGTAGTTGCATTATATGTGAGTCAATCGCCGGCTTCTATCGTCAAGGGCTTTACCTGGGCTGTGGCTATATATTTATATATATATATGTGTGTGTGTGTGTGTGTGCGTGTGTGTGTGCATGTGTGTGTGTATGTTGTGCGTGTATTGTGCATGTGTGTGCGGATATATATATATATATGTGTGTGTGTGTGTGTGTGTGCGAATATGAATATGAATATGTGAAAACATGTATGTACACACGTGTCTGTGTGTGTGAAAATATGAATATGTGAATACGAGTATAGACACACACATGTGTGTGTGTGTGTGTGTGAATATGAATATGTGAAAATGTCTATCTACACTTGTGTGTATGTGTGTGTGTGAATGTATATGTGAACACGTCTATTTACACATGTGTGTCTGTGTGTGAGAGGTGGTTGCTTCGGTGTGTATGCACAATTACACATATATGTATTCTGTTTCTCTATGTCTTCGTCTGTATGTGGTATTGTGTATTTATGTAAACTGCGTGTATCATAATATATTTTTTACACAGGTATAGTCTGTTCGTGTGATAAGCATGGTTTCTTTGAGAAGAAGCATACCACGTTTAAATGGGCTCCCATTCAAACTCCGTTTGGCTTATTTCGAACTAAACGTGCCTATACATGGTACTTATTTCGAGATCGATACTTCTACCTTTGTAAGTGGACAAGGGACTATTACATGGCACCTTCTGAAATCCTCACCGCAAGTTCTTTAATTGTTCGCACTATCTGTACGGGCAGGTGACTTACCAGACGCCCACACCACCGATGATCACAACGTCAGCGAGGCCAAGGAGAGTGCAGCCAACACCGAGTTCATTTTGAACGACCATGCCGGCGACAATGGGGAACATGGGGGTGAACATGTGTCTGACAGGCACAGGGCACAGGCACGGCCAGATGATGTGTTATCAGAAGACAAAGACACACGTACAGACATCGTCGCGGAGGCGCTGGCACCTGGGGCAAAGGTTGCAGAGGTACACCCACTGAGAGATGCGCAGGAGGACGGGCTCGACCGTGAAGAAGCCTATGATTGTCTCGAGCGGCATGCACATGAGACCGGGGGTCCGGGAAATGGTACCGAACATCCCGTTAGTTTGCCCTGTGTGGATGATTCGGAAGAGGAAGGTGAGCCCGATACTGGAGCTAAAAAGGACAGCCATGCGGTGTACAATCCCCCTGCACGACACCATGGTGATTTGTTGGACAACGATGAGGATGATGAAGATGGTACCAAGTCGGCTGGGATTACTGAGCGCAGCCAAATGGCGAATCAAAACACCGGCCATGGCACTGTAGACGTGAGCGATAGCGAAGCTTGTGCTAATATATCGCGGTATTCGGATGTAGATTTGCAACACTCGGACGATTTCGACAACGGTGAGCATGTCGTATATTCCGATAATGATGAGTATCATCGAGCTGGCAAATTCGATGAATTGTCACAGCAGTCCGATGTGTCCTTTGCGCACAATTCGGACCTTGACGGTCCTTTTGAAGGACTAGAGGGCAGCGCGCCAGCAACCTTTGCGTACGATTCGGACTTCGACGCACATCAAGGGTTAGAGAGCAACGTATCAGCGCGTGAGTGTGAGAGTGAGCAGGAGGAGAGTGAAGAGGAAGATGAGGATCTGATGCTGCTGTGTGCCGAGCACAACACGCGGATAGGCAAGCCGGAAGACGGGGATGACCTTATACTGGCCTTTGCCGAACACAACAGACGTACGTGTGTGTGCGTATATATATATATATTATATATATATATATATATGTGTGTGTGTGTGTGTGTATGTGTGACTGATACTATACACATACTTGTACAGTAGAAACACACACACAC
>NW_014039676.1:0-9262 GCF_001186125.1 Sphaeroforma arctica JP610 | reverse complement strand
TGTGTGTGTGTGTGTGTGTGTGTGTGTGTGTGTGTGTGTGTGTGTGTGTGTGTGTGTGTGTGTGTGTGTGTGTGTATGTGTTTCTACTGTACAAGTATGTATATAGTATCAGTGCTCGTTTGGGATCGCTTCGCCGTATTAATCTTCTACTCGTCTTCGCCGTAGACACCATGAAGTGTTCCCCTTTTAATGTCTACATAGGTCTGTGTAGTAACGAACCCTCACACACATGTGGTATCATCATATTGTGTTGTGGGATTTATTACGCTGCCCGATATCGTTGTATGATCTCCTATTCGCCGTTGCCGATGTCAAGAGATGCAGATGAGGGTGAGTGTCGGATACTACGAGTACCGGTACTGTCTCTATTGAACAATGTCATCGGTGTTCTTGAATAGACTGTGAGAAACCATTGTCTCCTAAAGCCTACCAAGGTAAACGCTTTCTCTTTCTCTTTGAGGTGCACACTCAACGTTATCATCTCGTACTATACCCTCCACAACAGGCGTGGCCGGCCATGACCATACCGACGAGCATGCAGGAACTCGCGATGCTCTAACAGATCCGCGTGACGGTGATGCGGTGCAATACGCACCCACGCGTGGCTCTGGTTTCGAGCATGGGCACGGCGCCGATGATACAGACAGCAATGATGATTCGATGCTACGGCTGAGTGATGTGAATGCCATACCCGGGCGACCGTGCAGGGGAGTGTCAGGCCAGGGCCAGAGCCATGTGGCGATGGAACATTCCCATACAGTCCTAGAAGACCACAGGCACACGGGTGATACTCACGCTAGTGTGCAGGTGAGTACCCAAGCGCTTCGAGAGGTCCACATACACACAGGCACACAGGCAGGTAGGCGGAATCATATAGGCGCGCGTTCGCCGCCCAGAGCGGTGCGTGGGGCGGTGAACTGTGTGACAGCAACACATACGCCGCAGAAGCTCATGGACCAAAGGTCTGAGCAGGGGCCTACTGCGGCACCCACCCACACACAGCTCACCACGAGCGTACCACCTATCAACACGGCATACACGCACATGCACATAACACACACACATACACAGACACAGACACATACGCATACTCAGGCGGATGTGGAAGGTACCGTGAGGAGCAGTACAGAGCGGCGTGGGGCGTCATCGGTTGTTGGTGGTGAGCAGAACGGTGCGGAGATTGAGGGCTTTGCGCAGACTGTGGCGGTTGCTGCAGCCGAGGTGATCACATACGTACCCCGGCGCAAGAAGAAGTCCATCTCAGCCAAGCGAAAGAAACATGTGGACACGGCCGCTCAAGCGACGGCCAGAACGAACGGTAAACAGTCAGGCACACACGCACCACATGGGCGGGATGCAGACGTGAACGTGCATGCGCTACCAGAAAAGGTGTCACAAGCGATATCAGCAACGCACTCCCTCAGTCCGATTGGGCCAGGGACACGGTCACGTGCACTGCCTCTGACTCCCAGTCAGTCGTCTGACGAGCGGTTTATGCAAAGCGGACAGCCTCTGGCGCCGTTAGCGTCCAACCCAGCTGCGACAGTGGAGAACTCGTCTCGCGTGCAGACAGCTACCACTCCGACGGACCAATACTCGACCGCACACGCTGCTACAGCATCACACACACTCAACAGCACTACTATAACGAACCAGTTGTCATCCAGCCACGCTAATATGGAGGCGTGTAGCGATGCAAATAGCACACACAGCTCCCTTGCACACAACATGCTCTCCGCCGAGCGAGTCCGTCGACAGCTCCCTATGTCTGTGCTCAGCACAGGGCTGGTGTGTCGCAAGAGACCCAAGAAACGACGCATAGTGCGCTCGGCCGATTCAGCCCAGGTACGCCACGCTTGTGTGTGTGTGTGTTGTTGTATTTGTTTTTTTTGCTACGTATGCGTATGTACCGCTCAGATGTGTAGGGACGTTGTCTCTGTATGCAGGTGCCTGTTTTGGTTTATATTTTTGTTTTTGTTTTATGTGTATATCCTGTGCTTGGTATTCGGTGCCCCTTGCTCAATCGACTGTTGTTCTACATAGCGTTCTGCGTGAATTTGTATGTGAAGAGACACCCATCTAACTGCTGTCCGCCTTCAGTGACCAGTATGATTTGCTTGAATCCAAATGTCTAGACACGTGGACATCTGCATCTATAGTGATATCATTACTGAACTTGCCCAGATTCGTTTCATCTGGGTTATTTAGAGATACAATCGATATATTTGCTGTATCGCAGTGGCTCATTCCATTCCATACTCCTGATAAAATCCAGGGTCTTGCGGACGCTCACCAAGCTCAGCCCCACTCAACACAGCACCGACTATTCACACTGTCGCCCAATAGAAGGACGGATTTAAACAGTCTCAGCACGTCGCGAGCCAATCAGAATCTGGGACATGAGGGCTGCAGTAGTGCACACATTAACACGACAATCAGTGCCGTCAATGCGGACACGGCGCATATTCCATACGCACCAAATGACCTAGTCAAGAGAAAGCTACACTCCCCTGGGCGTGTGTCGCCTATTCGGTCTGGCTCAGGATTATCCACGCGTGTAGAAAGTCATGGTATGCCCGCCTGTGCAGAGAGCGGGCGCGTAGACTACGGCAGCGCCCCCAATAAGTCAAATAGTAGTTCAAATATAACACACGCCGGTTACCAACAGACGGATGCAGAGAAATTGGTTGTACAACGGAGAAAGGTGGCTCTAAAGACAAAGCACATGCCGTTGGTATGGAACGATACCGATGAGAAGGCGTTACCAGCACCCTTGGCCGTAGCACGACGGGGGACTGGCGCCGCAGGCCGTGGTGTGGGGCGTGGTGGCCTGAACGGAGTTAGTAGAACGTCGAATGTACACAGTTTAGGCCATGCAACCACAGAACAACGGTCGAATCAGAGCCAAAAGACATCGACTGCACACGGTTGCGGTGCTAGCAATGTTATGGGAAATAAGGATGAGAATGGGGTCAGCAGGGCAGCGAATGCCCACAGTTATAGTGCCAGCAATATATTGAGAAATAATTCTGAAAATGGGATCAATGGGGCTGCAAACGTACAAAGTTATAGTGTTAGTAACGTAGTGAGAATGAATGATGAGAATGGGGTTAATGAGGCAGCGAATGTACACGGTTATAGTGTTAGTAATGTAATGAGAATTAATGATGAGAATAGTGTCAGTGAGGCAGCGAATGCCCAGAATGGCCTTGGTCGTTCTTGTGCCAATGTGAGAAGGACGGGGCTAAGCACACAAGCATCGGAAAACGTAGAGCCAGTATATACGGCCGTGAATGGGACGGCGCACCAGGGACAAGCGGAAAAACAGGTTATAGGGGAGATAAAGATGTGTAGGGGTAAGAAAGCAGATGGAGAATTTGGTACCAATGTGCATGCGAGTGCGAGCAAGCTGCTGAAAGGAGCGGACGGAAAGGCATTCGCATTGGACTGGAAAGACCCTGCTCTAGGCTCTACGCATAAGGCCATTCGAGGACCTTTAAGTATAAGTAATATCAATGTAAATAATATAAGTAATATCGATGTCAAGAAGGAGTTGGCCAGGGCCAGGAGACCCAGCAACAAACGGAGGACTGTGTTGTGTGATCGGATGGATAATGCGAGAAACAGCAACGTCCAGGTGATGGACGTGACTAGGAAGGCCAGGCTGGACTTTTGCTCCGGAGAGACGACGGTGAGTATTGGGCTGGTAGTTACAAATGTGTCGATCCGTACGTACGTTTTGAATTTGTCGGTATCTGTTTGAGGTAGATCGGATATGTTGAGTATATGATTGAGTTTCTCCAGGATGGAGGAGGTGTGGTTTAAAACGGCAGCCAATCCACAATCTGGTTGCTATGGTGAAATTTAGCAATGTACTCGTTACGCTGGTGCATCTCGGCGTTTTTCATGATATAATTTCTTGTCATACATGCATATTTCAAATCCAGATCAATCGAGTCGGTATGTGCGTATGTGCGTCTCCATGGTAGTTTTAGCGAATTTGTTCCATGCCGTTCCTGGGGGTTCGTTCTCCTTGTGTGATGGATGTTGGTATAGGTTAAATATAGTTTGTTTCACGACCTCTATCGCCTAGTACTTATGAATAGATATCCATCACGAAGTTGTGCGTATAATTGCAAAATCAACACCACGACATCTTGCTGCGAATCGTTGGACCAATTTAAGAGTTTATTTGGTCTTTCTAGGGTTTAGAGGTTTTTATTGAGACGTCATTGTTGCATGTCATTTTAAAGGACAAGGTGATTGTTCTCAAATCGGTTTAGGAACGACGGGGACTGTCAGACAACCAAACTATAGGGCACCCTTATCACACTGATCGACTTGACCCGCAAATATCTCCCTCCGTCCATTACACGCCCAGGATAATTTCAAACGCACTCAAACATATTGTAGTGTTTTTCCAGTAGTTTTGTCGTGATATGTTGCCCAACTTATGATCCATCTTCACTCGAATGCTGGACTAATCGATCCATGTCGGTGCAATGCGTTGTATTTCGGTGCATCTCACTAATACACATTGCAACGCCTTTTTAAACAGCCGACTCTGGCCCGCGCCGAGACCACCACGCGAGTAACAGATTTCGTGACGGTCGCGCGTGTCAAACGGAGGTGACCTAAGGGTTATAAGCGACACGCTAATTTATGTCGCAAAATATAGATGACCAAATTAACCGTCAATACGCGGGTCTATCGGAAGCAAGACTAAAAATTCCGAGTATTATTACACATCGATGGAAATCGCAAAATAAAGATGTCCAATGCAAGGTCTTTGCTAATTTGGTACAGTTCAAGCCTCTAGGTCATAGTCAGTGGGCTGCCGAGTATTCCAGCGAGGTGCCCGGGTTCATCATTTTGCATTTAGATGTTGGAGGGAAGGATGAGATTGCTGCATGTAGCAGCATGGTACAGTAGCACTCTTAAATGTCACTCACGACTTGGGCGATACTATGAAAGGCTGCGCTGGGCGTATGACCGAAACAAAGTCTCGTCCACAAAAATAGACACATACACCTTTTCTTTTGCAAGTGCCGACGAATATATCATATCCTTCAACGAATATATCAAATCCAACAGCTCTTTGTGTCACGTGTACCAAAATCCGGACATAGACCACTCACATATTCATCTCGTACCTCACTATACGAGTAGCCACTCTCCAGTCATTGTATTGTGGCGTGTGGAGGTCAGACAGTGCAACCACGCCCGACATGTGCTACCCTTATAGTCCCCCATTCGCATTAAATAGTAAAACAGAGTACGCTCAATGATAACGTGATATATCTGACCACAATGGCTCACATCGTTGGTCTTTTCCACTGATTTCAGCATATGGCTTTGTAAACCTTTATTTGTGAGTCGTCAATTATCCGGCAGGTTAGCAAGGATGTTCCATACGCACACACAATAGCTTCCACACGTATGCAGTCTAACACCCCTCCTGGCCAGTCATCACTGGTGCATACCTTCGCAGATGATACAATGTAGCCCATTGCCACCTGAATTGGTGGTGTTGCCGTCCTGTAGGCTGCTACGTGCAAGTCATTGTGCAGTCAGTGGCCATTGCATCCACGCAGCCAGAAGGTGCTACGATCCCATTCCAATTAAAAGCCGTGCCACGTCAGAGGCTGATATTTTCAAGCCGTCAACTACCCAGACGGCAATATAGTCCCATGCCCAGGATCAGTAGGGCCATACAGCTAGGTTGTCCAGGGGGCTGTGCTACTCACTAGTCTTCCCCCCCCCAAATCCCCATGCACTAGAAACCATTAGTAGTCATTCTCAGTCACCGTCACGCAATGCAGCTGTTTGGTGGTTCAGAACTTTTAAGCTCCCAGGGCATCCTGCGGGGCATTTTGGTAGGTATTTATGGTATAGAGTCACGGCCCAACACCAGGCCAATCGAGACCCGGAACACTAACAACAATACTCTCCATTTACAGCAAAATCATCTCGTAGTCACTTCGTGACGATGTACTGCCAGTCCGTTACTAACAACTATCAAGTGATCGCTATATCGTCCAGTAGGCTGTTCGTAGGATCCTGATGATAAGTACAACCCACTATCGATTGATCGCTATATCGCCCAGGAGGCTGTTCGTAGGATCCTGATACCAAGTACAACCCACTATCAATTGATCGATATACCATCCAGTAGACTGTTCGTATGATCCTGATGATAAGTACAACCCACTATCTCTGATAATAAGTAGAACCCACTATCAATTGATCGCTATACCATACAGTAGGCTGTTCGTATGATCCTGATATTAAGTACAACCCACTATCAATTGATCTCTATACCATTCAGTAGGCTGTTCGTATGATCCTGATAATAAGTACAACCCACTTTCAATTGATCGCTATATCGTCCAGTAGGCTGTTCGTAGGATCCTGATAACACGCAGCACTATCGTCCACCATGGACGCATTCGTGCTGAACGCTCCATCGGCCACCGGGTCTTCGTCTTTTGCCACGCACGTGTTCTCGTGTGCTTGTGCTTGTGTGGCTTTCTGTGAGCTCGAAGATGGCGTTAAGCTACCCGTCGAAGGGAGCTTACGCGCACTGTTAGCAACGTCCTCTGTGTGTGTGCTTGGGTCTGTGTGTGTATTGTTTAATCCCGCACTATTCGCGCTATTCGTCGATTTTGCACCTTTATTCTTATCACCGGTGGTCTCTCCTTCCTTCTCCCCGTTGCGCCCCAGGCCTGTTTCTGCACTCACGTCCTCAGACACGTGCGAAGAACTAGCATTAACACCGCCAAAAGGCCCCTCCGTAGCCCCATTCAGGGCATCAGAAGACTCATTCAGCGACCACAGGGGTGTTGCAGGACCCAACGCCGATGCATTCAACACTGACGCATTGAGTGCCTCTCCCGACACTGAGCTCAGCGGCAGCATAGAGCCCCCTCTCCGCTGCTTGGCCAGCCACACCCACTCGCGCTGCTCCACCCCGCCCACACACACCTTGCGACTGCGCACGCGGGAATCAGCGCTCACTCGGCGAACAACATCGGGCCACAGAGGGTCGTATCTGGACTCGCACACCTCGTCACGTACGTGTACCAGCACAGCATCGCCCTGACGTTCAAGAATCGTCATGACATGCTGGTACATGTAGCGTATCTCCGCGAGCTTTTCCTCGCGTGCGCTGTTGAGCTTCTCGTATGTGAGCACGACACATCCGATCACCGCCACTACAACTGATAGATACAGGCACGCCTGTAGGTAGATCTTGATATTGGCGGAGGAAAAGGCCCCATCATTGGCCATAACCTCGTTGTATAGACCCCGGATCAGACCCATCAGGCCAAACACCAACAAGGCCAGCGCTACGCACAGCCATACGCCTTGCCAGCGGAGGGGTGCCAGTTTGTTAGTCACAAAGCTCTCGACATTACCCAACCACACTCTAATAAAATGGCTCCTGTCGCCGTCTTCACTGTACGGATGAGTGTTCGCTGGGGCTGACCGGGTCACACTCGCACTACTGCCGTGCACATATGTACTAGCGCTTGTCACAGGCGAATTACCCATACTAGTAGCATCCATTGCATACGCGTCACTGGGTCGCTGTGACATTGATCGTCGCTCCCTCGTGTGCACGCTGCTTGCTCCCGCGCTCCTGAGGCGTTCTCGGTCTCGCTCTTGATGGTCCAGTCTGGCTACGTACTCTCTGTCTGAGTACGGTCTAGCTGTCGTGTACATCGGCGTGTGTTGCCCTGGCACCCCACCAAGACTGCCCCTATTATGTGATTTGTGAGACCTAGCTGTGTGTAAACCAGAAGAACCTCGTGTATACGCATCGATATCATCGTCGTGCAATATGTCAGTCAGGGCTCGGGCGTCCTCTGTATCTGCACGTGCATTGTGTATGTTGTCATAGTTACCACCACGCACAGCCTCACTCGCACGTGTACGTCCCATAGACTGGGCCCGGTCAGACCTCCCCATACGTGCGGGGGCTGTATGTATCGAACTTTGCCGTTGTGTTCTCTCGACTACAGACGGCTTCTTATGTGTCTGTGGGTCTCCATCATGCAATCCTACACTGCTCTCCCTAGCTGTACGTCTATTAAGAGATTGTCCTCTGTCTATATCCCGAAACTGCCTGTGTTTAGTAGAGCTGTCAGTGCGATCAAGCAAAGCATTTGCCGGCGAGTTCTTCATATTAACTGTGCTACGGGGCGCTAAGTTGCTCTCTATTTCTTGATCCTGGTCTCTTTTACGTTTGATGTTGGTAGTGTTTTTACTGATGCTGCCGTGTGTGCTGAGATGTACGTCAGCATCCCCTGCAGCGTTTGGGTATTTCGATGGCGTGTGAGATGTCTCGGGAGTGCTACTGGTTTCCTTGGTAACCGTGCACCCTGAGTAATTGGTGGAGGGAGTGTGACGCCGAGGTGTCACGCCTACTGCAGAAGCATTAGTTTCTTGTTTGACAGGGACAATAGAAGACCCCCGCGGCGAGCTTTTAATGCAGATCATAATATGTACAGTCAGGCCAGAAAGGATTAGAGCGATTGTCAGTGTGCCAATAGAGGCGAATACTCAATCCACAGGAATGTTACGAGCATCTAAATATACTAAATATACTGGGCAGCATGCAGTTGGCACAGGCAGTATATGAGAGAAGTAATAAGTATAAACTGAAAAGGTACTAACAGTCAGTGTATGTTAAAAGTGATGAGTATGCATATGGTGTGAATAAGGTGCATATATAGGCTGTGAATAAGGTGCATATACAGGCCTTCTGTAGTGTCGTTTTAGGAGGCACTGTCTGTAAACGCGTTTAAACCCTTTGATACGAGTGACAGTCAGCGACAGTGTGTGACTATAAAAAAATTACAAGTTTCAGTTGCGCGTCATGTTTCGATTTGCGCCAAATAAGATTTGAATGTCACAATACTTCTATGTCGTAAATGGATCAAGCGCATGTTTCAAATACCACACTTGTACTTTCAATTTACTACAGCGACAGGATATATTCTTTATTGTGTTTTTATTATAGATAGCATCGCTGAACAGCTGATCGACAAAAGATAACGAGTGACTAAATAAAGTGTTCCCTTCTAATATTTATATATATATATCTAATAGGGACGCTGATAGTCAATTCAAGTAAATACATAGTGATTTGTATCTACTAGTCGATTTACTATACTGAAAATGGGACTTACTGCAGCAGACGTCTCCAATCATGATTATGTCAAACATATGAAATGGGTCTCCCCATTCATCGGCCTCG
>NW_014039677.1:26932-34297 GCF_001186125.1 Sphaeroforma arctica JP610 | reverse complement strand
ATTAATTTATTTAAAATACAAATAAAAACCAATGCATTATCTCAATTGATCTTGATATTTTAGACTGACCGGAGGCCGTATTTCTACAACTCTCTATACCAAACTCTCAGGCTTACCTACCCCTAAGTCTCGTCAGAGATCATTGCCTGCTGACTCTACCACCCGCCATACTGTTCATGGTTGAATGGCATCTTCGACCTCACACCCCTTTAAAAGATTCGACGTTCGAAGAAAAAATTGCTTTCTGAGTGAGTGAGAAAGCGTCTTTGATAAGACTCTTCAGCTCTCCTGCCCAGTCAAGCTCTATGCTGATGCAGAACCTCTGCTTGGCCCTCGCAGGCATGTATTTTTAATCAACGGCATTAATCGGTTGTTCCCGTTCTTATTGTTTAACCAAGCTTAATTCTACAACGCCATGAATGAGTTGGTCCTATGTTAATCTGTCGAGCCACACAATAGTATTGCTTCTACTTATATACAAAAGGCACTATTGTAATGGCATGTACTGACTAACTTAAAATTCTGCTTCGGCCCTTATAGATAGTAGTGTGTTTTATTCGTGCCTCATACTATGATTTCTTTTTTCAATAGATGTAATACAGTCAGACTGTTACAGTGGTGTACAAACTGTTGTAAATTGTATGACACCTAGTGTTAAAAACTTAAACTAAACTCCTTCATAATATCAATACATACATAGAGTCTGACCCTCTCGACTAACAAGCGGTCTGACTATCATGGAGTCTGACACCCTGGCATCAAATGAACTCTCTGACTATGGTTCCTGATATAAATAGGGATGATATTATTTATTTCAAAGGAGATTATTTACAATGTATGTACATATGGTATGGCTCCCATAGCCGTTGTAGTGGTTCGGGGAATATCGATGGGAAGAAGTGGTCAGTAAGTTCCCGTTTGAAACTTGGGCCAAGTGAGTCGACGATGGAGGATATGCACTGGATCAATTCTGGCCGGTGCTGACAAAAAACCTTGCACTATCGAGTGTGCTAAGTACTCGCTTGCTGACCTACTATGTAGCGTACCCACCTTTGTGGTACGGATCGGGTCTGCACCGTGCATTGCCTTCGAATGGGTTAGTGCAGAGTACAAAATGTCGAGTAGGACCAGGTTATCTGTCATAGTTCGGTTGAGAAGCGAGGTTGGAAGTAAACCGATGCCGAACAGACCACCGATGTATTCGATATGTGCTGGTTGATCTGAATCAGAAGTATCATAGACGGAACCAACAGGCGCGATGACTTAATATGGACCTAATTCTGGAAGTCGAACTTCACAACGTGATTAGCCGGGATATGGGGAACATCTATTAATGTGTCAGAGACGGGTGTGGGTACGGTGGTTGTTCTACATGCTGGAGAAAGAATCCAAGGTGTTCGTGGAGGGTCCAGATACCGTGGAAGTCGTGACGCTCTTGTATTTGCTTGAGGAGGTCAGGGCCAATGGGTGGCAGTTTCAGGCTTACCAGGATGCGTCGGATCAATTGTTGGATGCAGGTAAAGTGGCTAGTGGTGAATTTGTGGCTACCGGGGCAGACTGGGTAGAGACAACCGTCAGTGCGGTAGTCGATCAATGTGAACATGTACGTATTCGTTAAAATCATAGCACAGAGCCGGATGGGTGTAGGCTCGAATCAGCGGTTGAAGCTGTCGTGTCTGGCTTTGTCTCGATTTAAGGTTGGCGGTTTACCCATTACCAGTTGGTAGTAGTATTGGCGCCGGGCCATTGCCGCGATCTCCTTATTGGACCAGCATTTTGATGAGTTCCTTCTGAAGTCGTCACAGCGTTGGTGGAGAGCTGGTCGGGTGTACGCCCGCCCGTGGTTTTGTGTACAGTTTTCAGGTGGGCTTAGATACTGTACAGGAAGCGCAGTGATGGTTTGTCATGAGCCCAGGCGGGTTGCGTCAGAGGGGTAAGTGTATTTGTGCTGGCCATTGAGTCGAGTTGTATTCCCAGGCAACCTCCGAGGTAGTCCGCGAATGGTCGTGCGGGGAGCAGGCCACAAAAGTGGAGTACGTTTGTTTGATGTTTGGGAAACCTAGGGTATTTAGTGCCTTTGATGGTGACTGCTGCCTGGATGAGTGCTGAGTTATAGCGCTCGAACAGGGGGTCCAGGGCATCCTTCCATATAGGTGGAGCCCAGGCAATAATGTTCAGGCCATATGTAGCCGTGGATATGATGAATGTTTCGAACAGCACCAGTCGGTTGCAGGGTTGTCGCCAGCTGAAGCCATGGAAGCCATAAGCGTGGAAAGAGGTGATACCCAGGGACAATGCTGCAACCAGGGATTACATATGTCTGGCGAAGTCGATCCCTTGTATAACGTGAGAGAGTGGGGACCCCAGATATTTGGAGCGTTTCGGCTTGACATGTGTGGGCGCCATCTTCAGAGGGAGGTAACGTGTGTTTCAAGGTGCGTCTGCGAGAGTCAGCGTGATAAGCTCACCATTTATACGGAGGGTTGGCGCCGCGTGTCGCAAGTCGGTAGATCATTCTCGGGGTTTGATGACACCCTGTTCGAGGCCAGATTTGCGTCCCCGCCCATCAATGTCATCTAAGAAGGGCTGGAGCGGAACCGGTTGGGGGGCTTGGATCCGTGTGTCGCCGACAAACAAATAAGAGCGGAGGAGCTTGTGCCAAAATTGTGATAGTGTGACCGCTAAGGAATCCATGTAAATAATAAAAAGCTGGGGGCCAACGATTGAGCCTTGTAGGATGCCATTCGTTCTATGGAATAGAGGCGAGAGCGTGCAACGGTATGTCACTCGGGTAGGAACCCTCTCAATTATCGCGCGGAGCCAGTTGATCCAGTTTTCGTGCATTCCGGCGTGGCGCAGGAGTACCCATAGGCGTGGGAGAGCAACCTTGTCGTATGTCTTGGTAATGTCCAGACAGACGTCGTTCCACTCCTCTTCCGACTGTTTCTCAGATTCCATGGCGGCGAGTGCTTGGGTATGACAGGAGTATCGTGATTTTAAGCCAGCTTGGGTAGCATGGGTAGCAGAACCGGGGTGGCTCGTAATCAGCTTATGAAACCACTTCTCAAAGATGCTTCTGACTATTTGCGTAAGCGTGATAGGGTGGAAGTCGGTGGGGGAGGTGATATCTGCATCAGCTTTCTTTGGGTGCGTTGTCAGGAGGCTGCAGAGAAGAAGGTACCCGCCTTCAGTAGCTCAGTGAATGCTTCGGCAAGGAGTCTAACCAGTGAGCTATTGACGTCTGGGCGTCCTAGTGTCCTGCGTTTGGTGGAGCACCCCACTGCGGCCTTCAGGAGGCCAGGCCCCTTATTGGGATAGCGTAGTATAGACTATTTGCGTAAGCGTGATAGGGTGGAAGTCGGCGGGGGAGGTGATATCTGCATCGGCTTTCTTTGGGTGCGTTGTCAGGAGGCTGCAGAGAAGGGCTGCAGAGAAGGTACCCGCCTTCAGTAGCTCAGTGAATGCTTCAGCAAGGAGTCTAATCAGTGGGCTATTGACGTCTGGGCGTCCTAGTGTCCTGCGTTTGGTGGAGCGCTCCACTGCGGCCTTCAGGAGGTCAGGCCCCTTATTGGGATAGCGTGGTATAGCCTCCAATACATCGTCGGGGCGTATGGCGGAAGTTACATCGGGCGAGGGTTCAGTATTCGGTAGAAACACGTACGGGTTTGTAGAGTTGAATAGGTCCTCAAAGTAGCCAGTGAGGGTGGCGCCTGTGTCATCGGCACCCGGTATGCTGGGTTGGCGCGGAGACCGTCGTTGGTACGCAATATCTTCGAACATTTGAGCATTGCTTTGGGCGGTCAAACGTGGGCGGAACGAGTTGTTTGGCAGCCGCTGAACTCAGGTTCTGTTTAGGTCATAGTAGAACCCGCCGAAGATTTGTGGGTTTTACTGTCTGCACTCAAATAGAGAATACATGGTTCGTTGTTCGTGTATTCGAGGCCGAAGTCTTGAGTACCAGCGAGATACCCCAAACAGCGCTTGGCTCCTTTGAAGTAGTGGTACTGTGGTGCTATCAGATAGCGATTTAGGATCGAAACAGCAATGCATATATCCAATCGTGTTTGATCTGTAGTCAGGAAGTCCCTGATAGGGTTTATTTAGAATTAGGGTTTATTTGATATTTGGGTTTTATTAGAGACTACATTTTGAACTGGGTTTATCCAATCAGGTTAAAACTGATTAACGGAAAACACATGACCAAAATGATAGTCACAGGATTTAGTTCAATAAATGAACATCGTCTCCCTTTGTACGAGGGGAGTACGTTGAGATACAGTTATCCTCGACTGCTTACTACATTTTTAACTGCCTTAGATGTTGTACATTAATTGAGCTTATCCTATATAGGAAAAGAAGATAATAGGACCGAAAGGTCCACAGATAGAAGTAGAAAATTTTGATGACATAAAGAAGAGAGAAAGTCCTAGGCATCAGTAGACATCAGCCACTGAAATGATGATTTCCAACACGACCCAACCATTGTTACATGATACGGAGAGTGTATTTATTAGTAGCGATACAAGCAATAGCATACCAACACTTCTACTAAACAGCAGTAGTGCTTCAGAACATGAAATGACGGAGGGAACCGTAATTATACAGGGGCAGGCGAGCCGTGTGGATCAACACAACCGTAGAATACAATCTCATGTACATCGACAGGTAGACAGGTTAGATGAGAGAGGAAGACGACTAGAGGACATAAAAGTTAACAGTCAGGAGACCCTAAGGACGTCAACGATAGGTAATACAACGGATAATCGCAACAGAGAAAATGTTGTGTGGGAACAAGAGAATAGGAATCCGACGATCACATTAAAGTGGACTTTACGGACCATGCCGCGACAAGAGGAGCGCACGGAGCCATGGGCATCGATACCGGAACGAGAATCGACTCAAATCAGGAAGGATATCCAGAAGAATAAGGAGGATTTGGACGAACTGTAGACGGTATCAGAAGGTCAAGGAAAACAAAAAGAAGTCAAGTAGGTGTATATGTTTGAGCATCGCCATGGCAACGAGCACGAAGTACACGTGTGTACAGGCATCCAAAAGGTATGTAAGAAATTGGGTACAGGAATAAGAGAGAGAGGAATGATATGGGATAGATACTCAAGTAACCAGGTGTAAACTAAATAGATTATTAGTAGAAGACATAGGTTTGCAAAGAAATGACATGCGCACATAGACACTGAAGTAAGATGCACATGCAATGACAGTCATACAGCAAGTTCGGGTACATAAGATAAAAGATACAAACACAATAGGAGTGACACGACGCTACATAGAACGATAGGGTGTGTGTACACAGTACTAAATTGAGTACACGAGGGAGTGAGTATTGTAAATGTGCATACGAGTGGTCCGACCAAATTCGTCGATTTCAATGTGAATATGAATATACCGTATGAGTTACGGTAGACAAGTGTGGTGTGAGAACGAGCAGCACCAAGACACAGCGACGACGACGATAGGCAGCAAGTTAGCCAACTAACTAGGGTCAGAGCCGAAAGTGAAACGGGAGAACGTCGGTAGCAAAGAGACATGTGTACGGAACAATAGAGCAAGAATATGAGGAGTAGAGAACCCACAAAACGAGAAATGGCATGGGTATCGAGAGTACGGGGTTGGTCGGAAGGAGTAAGGAGCAACCGCAAGGATAACCGGGGTAGTCTGGAGCACGAGGTTCATGAGCGGACGATTTCAGTGCAACAAGACCCAGGCAGGGGTACAAGAACACGTTGATAGGAGAATGGTTAATGGGGCTTTGAGTAATTAGTAGGCGTGAGATTCACAGTCGAATGCCTATTTAAGTCAGAAGGAAAATAAGTTGAAACATCACATTGCTATCAATAGACAAACAGAAGGTTACTTCAACCATGGCTAACATTCGACAGAGTCGTCGGCAGCAACAGCTATCCCCAGAACAACGTGAACGGGATGACATCCATCAACGAGGTTTCCGATGACGTACTCATGATCGAGTAGATACGGGTGGAGAAGTGTAGGAGGACTTAGAGTCAGAACGTCGAACTAACCAAACAATACTCCAGCGGACACTACAGCACAACAACAACGCGACGGGCGAATAACCACTCCGAGTGACGTGGACTTCACGGATCGTGAACGACGTACCCCCGAACTAATGAGAGTGCCACATTCGACGTCGCAGGCTCACTACCAGGAGGGGACAGCTCCTCGAGAGGCATTACAGGCTGTAACAAGTAAGCGCCCTCGTTATCATATCAAAGAGAGACAACAGAGCCGAGGTAGAGACGATGACATGCCAGAGCAAATGACGAGCCTACTTCGGCGACAGCAATCGCTATTAGAGAAATATGAACGGCGTTTGCGTCGACTGTGACGAGGGAACACACCTTCATCACCGGACAACATCGAGTTCCGCATTAGAGGAGCCGACGATGCCCGTCGTGGGTTAAGGTACACTTCGTCGGATCAGGACGAAAGCGATACACAACAGGAAACGATATCTCGTCAAAACTTTGCAAAGGAACAACGTAGAGCTACACAGAATCCTCACGGGAGGGAGGCACTGGATAATCGACGTGACAACATGGACACGTCTTTACAAGCACAACGTCAAAGCCAACAATTTGTATGAGAAGCTATGAATGACAGTCTACCGTCACGCAGGCTGCTTGAACGCACACCGTCGAGTTAAGCCACGTCATCGGAGAAGCGTCGACGCTTGGCTCAGCAGGCCACACCTCCTACACCAGACAGCATAGCGGCGGACCGCCAAGCCTTGCACGCGCGTATGCTCAAATTGTCGGAGGAATCATGTAGTGCAGTGGAAGCCAACAACTTGCCACGAGCGGAGGCACTAAGAGGTGTACTCGAGACATAAAGAGCAACCTATGACTCACGACCGGCGAACAAACAGGAACCACGGGAACCACGTAGTTGGCCGGAGTGGCCCTCGAACTGGTATAACCTCAGCAACATTATGGAGCGCGACACTAAAGGGGCATTGCGAGAAGCCCTTAAGAATGCGCAGATTTCGGGTGTCGACGAAGCATGGAGTCTTCGTTGGTTTTATAAGGTGTTAAGCCACTTTAAAGCCAAACAATCTACACTTGATTATATAAAATCTAATCACCAACGTTTAGTTGCATGGACACCAGAACTCCAAATAACACAAATCTGTTCACACGAGACTCAGGCTACGGTGGACCCCACATTTCGCAAATTAGCAAAGGGACACCAGAAACTTAGTAATGTTCCAGTGATGGAACAGATGACACACCTTAAGTAGAATCATTGTCGGGCACACGAGCGTTGTCAGATCGATGCAGATTTTAAGAAAAATTTGCTCAACCACTGCATAGTTCAATTGTTGGA
>NW_014039677.1:5254-26912 GCF_001186125.1 Sphaeroforma arctica JP610 | reverse complement strand
ATAAGGTTTAGTCAATCGTCGAGGTCACAATGGGGACTCAGCCCGGGGGGAGACGACGAATAATAGACCTAGCTCACACATAGTCCAGCGTCAGCAGCAACAATGGCAACAACGCCCGACTCCAACAACTAACCCAATGACGTGCAACGGTTGCCGCGCACAAGCACCTCCAGGGTTGCGACACATACCGCGCTGCCACCATTACCGAGCGGCCCAACATGGGGGGCAGGACGTGAGGACACGGACGTCAGACACTAGTCAGCAGCAGATAGAGGTGACAATGGGACAGCCACCTACGCCACCACAGGGGTCCGTGCACCAACCACCAGAATACCTAAGCCGACAGTCGACCTCAACTACGACGATACCACAGGTTAATGTGCTCACACAGGAGGAGGGTCCGGGACACGATAGCCAGTCGGCCACAGAGTTACATATACACTCCATCCGAACCAATGACATCGAGCAGGCCGCGGATAAACAGACGGACACATCGCAGCCCCAATGGACTCCGATAACAGAGCAACACTGAGACCTCAGGGTGTCCGATGATGATGTAGCATTTACGTTCACGCATCCATTGAAGACAGTGATGGCAATAAAAGACCCACTGCTGTCCTCCGACATCCGTGCCTATATACAATTGCAGGTGAAAGGTCGTACATTCCGAGCGTTGATAGATACAGGTGGGAACCGTAGTTGCATCGCACGAGCATCCGCACTTAGCACCCAGCGAATCATTTATATATTTGGCGGATAAAGCGGTACGCACTCCTCGCCTGGGGACAACAGAATTGCTACCGATACGTTATGGCTCAGAGATCATCAATGGAGCGTTCGAGTTGATGAATCTCCCTGACAGCATCGACATTATACTCGGGCTGGACATGATGACGGACCTTGGGTTATATATTGGCGGAATTCAGTCACCACTCGCACCTATCGACCCAACGGAACTAGATGAACTCCTTATCGAACCCGACGAAGTACGGACAAGGCTGGCCACAGTGTTGGAAGCGAACGCCGACATTGCAGACAATGCACTTTGCCGCTTAGAGGGGAGTGAAGTGGCAATACCGGTGACACGCGAGCAGGCTAGGAGTATGAGACGATCGACACGCAACTTTGTATCCGAGCGATGGCTACCGCATGTCGATGAACAAGTACAGAAGTGGTGGAAGGACCTAGTGATTACCAAGCGGACCACTCCCACGGCGGTTAATCTTCCCTTACTCGCAGTTCCAACGTTTGATAGTGAGGGTAATGTGAAGAAGGTACGGGTATGTCTGGACATGCGAGCGGTCAAAGCACTGATTCCAGGAGACCAGTTTTTGATACCGAAGGTGAATGAGATCATTTCACGACGGAAGAGCAGGAAGTACTATACCACACTCGATATATCAGCAGCATATCATAGACTACCGATACACCCGGATTCTAGATACCTATTTAGTTTCACGCACGATCGATACCAGTACTCGTTTACATCGGCACCTTTCAGATTACACGTATTGACGCAACAATCACAACGGACACTCAGTACGATACTAGATGGACTACCAGTCCACCACCACATTGACGATATTGTGATTGCCAGTGACGATTATGAAGAGCACATCGCTAAATTGAAGGAGGTGATCAGAAGATTGACATACAACAGTTTCAAACTGAATCCAGCGAAGTGTCACTTTGCAATTGCAGAGGTTTTGATACTAGGTAAGAAGGTTTCAGCGGCAGGGATTGACGTTGACTTTGAGAAGCAGGCTAAACTCCTCGACTGGCCAACACCTCAGCGATACAAGGACATTGCCTCCGCGTCGGGGTTAGCTAACTTCTTGCACGAACACCTACCCAATTTCGCACACGTGGTAGCCCCTCTACGGGAGTTTTGCAAGCTGAAGCTGAAAGAACTGATCGGAGATAGGTGGGAACAATGCCATGCGGACGCGTGGACAGCAATGAAGGACGCGATAGTCAACGCGGTCGCACTACACTTTCCGGTGGGTGACGTCCCCCTCAACCTCGAGACAGACGCGAGTGACTACGGATTGGGGGGCGTGTTGTTCCAGTGGGTGGAAGGCAATAAACACTACCTAATGTTTTTCAGCAAGACACTCAATCAGGCTCAACAGAACTATGCGACACCAATGAAGGAACTACTAGCGTTGGTCTACGGGTTGACACACTTCCGCGACTACCTTGACGGCCAGCGCTTTGCGGTGTTTACGGATCACAAAGTATTAAGCTTAATCCTATGCTACAGAGGTGGCACCACATTATAGCGCCTTTTAACTTCACCATTTCACATATACCTGAGGAGAGGAATGTCCTGCCGGATATGCTGAGTCGTATACATGAAGGGACCGCGGAAACAGACGTGCCAGAGATACTATATGCAGACTGCTGGCTATTATTTCCCAGCTACTTCGAACAAGCACAGCGTATCTTTGGACACAACAACATAGACGTGTTCGCAGCACCCCATAACGCGCAGCTTCCTAGGTTTTGGACAAAGAACGAGCGCGACAGTGCATTTGATCATAACTGGGCGTTGTTTGACGGGTGGATGAACCCGCCGTGGAGGTTGATACATAGCATGCTTCGGAAGATCAAAGCGGATGGGGCTAGCGACGGTGTGCTTACCTTGGACACCTCGCGCACCATGGTTTGACATTTTCAAATCATTATTGCAAACCGAGCCAGTGATAGTACCCCGGACCCCGCATACATGTCTAAAGTATGCGAAGTATGCCTGTGAGAAGACTCCGTGGGGGCACACGGTCATTGCACGAGTGGGGCCGCCGTCAGGTTTTCAGCTCGCCGAGAGCTTTACACAACGATTAGGCTATGCCAAACCTCGACACACACCATACCATCAGTGTTTGGAAACGGCACGAGAGATTTCCGTGGCGTTAAGTAGTGAGGGGGCACAACCGGCCTTTGCGAATGCCACACCGATGGAACAACAACGGCGTACACAACTCACACGGCACAGTATGAGCAAGGCCACCACGGCGCTGCCGATACTGTCCAACAGTTACAACAGAACGGCCACGTTTGGCCGGGGGCATTAGAACTGGCTACAGGAATTAAACGGCAATGTGGACAGTGTTTGGGCCAGCATACCCTACGTAAA
This sequence comes from Sphaeroforma arctica JP610, assembly GCF_001186125.1. NCBI lineage: Eukaryota > Ichthyosporea > Ichthyophonida > Sphaeroforma > Sphaeroforma arctica. The sequence continues at coordinate 23,776 of NW_014039677.1, read as the reverse complement.
GGCTTACATCCGATGATAAGCATTGATGTGAAGTACCTTTAGGATCACATTCAGGTGGACTATATTCCAATGCCGGTAACGTCCACAAGACAGAATAAATTTGTCCTCCATGTATTAGACGTGATCTTACGTGCTACACCAGATAAGACTAAGGAAACCACCACGCAGATGTTGTTGTCTTTCTTTGGCGAACATGGCTTCCCTCGCAAGCTACAGACAGATATGGGTAATGAGTTTACGAACAACATGGCCGCCCTCATTGTCAAGGCAGTGGGTATACTTCACAAAGTATCACCACCTTATAGACCACAGGTGTTGGGGCAACGGAACGTCGGCATAAGGAGATAACACGTTCGATACGCATCGTCTGTGAGGCAGTACCCCAAGCATGGGACGAATGTCCCCCTTTGACAATGCTGTACCAGAACTTGCGCATCTCCCGACGACACAAAAGCGTGCCGTTTAGTGTTTATTTCGGACGTCGACACGTGCCGTTTGCGGATTTCACCGATGACGTCCCAGAACAACAACAGGTTACTAATGACACGTGGGCACAACGGTTGGACCAGCTCCAGGATACAACTTTGCCTACACTGCATAAGATTACTACGACCTATACGGATAAATTGACGAAGACGTTTGATCGGTTACACGCCCATGACTTAGTCCACTTTGATGAAGGCGACATCGTGATGGTGAAATCGGAGGGGCGAACTTTCAAAGCCATGCGCCCACTGTTTGGCCCATACGTAGTTAAAGGCCGCAACGGTCAAGGTTATGACCTTACACATAGAGATGGGTCCACTGCCCAGGAGTTTGCCGGTGCGGGTTGAGTTACTACGGTTGGTCCCGCAGTACAGACCCACCGTTGAACGATGATCTTTGGCAAGAAGGCGGGTCAGTGTTCCGTCACATCATCAAACATAGGACAAATGTTGTTACGGGTAAACTCGAATACCTGGTGCGTTGGCATGAGGGGGTGCTGACGTGGGAAACGGCCGAGGCCTTTGACGACGCGAATGACATTGTGGCATATCACAAAGATACACAGACACGAGCTCGGAAACGCCGGAGAGACCAGTTATAGTTAGAAGACAATTTTGTTAATATATACAATTTTAAGTTACGTGTACTTACCGTTTAGTCACCAGCTCGAGTGGTGAACAAATAGCCGAGCCCTCTATCTCTCTGAAGTTAAATGCCAGCACAATGCTCTAGCTCTCTGAGGATAAATGCCAGCACAATGATCTAGCTCTCTGAGAATAAATGCCAGCACGTAACCGCTTTCAGGGCATTCCTTCAATCTTTTAAGCTCGCACACTTGTGGTGTTTCAGCTTGGGGGGGTTGTAGTCAGGAAGTCCCTGATAGGGTTTATTTAGAATTAGGGTTTATTTGATATTTGGGTTTTATTAGAGACTACATTTTGAACTGGGTTTATCCAATCAGGTTAAAACTGATTAACGGAAAACACATGACCAAAATGATAGTCACAGGATTTAGATCAATAAATAAACAACGTCTCCCCTTGTACGAGGGGAGTACGTTGAGATACAGTTATCCTCGACTACTTACTACCGATCTAAGCTTGTTGTATTGTATGATTGTTGGGACATCTGAACTTGCCGCTCTTTCTGGGAGATATGCGTGTTTGTCTGTTACTTCATAGTCCGACTCTAGAATTGGCACCCATGCTGGTTTGCAGTCTGTTAATCCCTGTTTCATTTGTGTCCGTCAGTCTTACTCTGGCATGCTGCAATTTTGTCGTCTACGTGTACAATAATGAAACACGGTTCGATGGGGGTTTGTTTGATGAACAGTGCTCCATCAGATTGCGCTTGTTTATAATGGTCAATTATAGCAAACCAAAGAATAGCTTTAAACCAATAGTGCCAGCTAGGTGGTAGACCGTATACGCAACGGTCAACTCGACATACGACCTTTGTGTTTCCTTCTTTGTGCCTTTCGTATAATTGTCTCTGAGACGGGTCCAGTAGATGTTCGATGAGATCGTATCCTTGCGGCACTCGCACGTAGCTAGGGGTATTCAGTTCTTGAGTGAGGTACGCCGAGGGTGTATCGTATTGTCAAATGTCCATGTCGAAGTGTGCCATTAAAGCTAGACATATCCTGAGTGTTTCCTTGGCTACTACTGGGGCATAGTTTTCATCGTAAGCGACTCTCTGTTTTGCGTTGAATGCTGCTACGTTCAGACGTGATTTAAGTCGTGTGATTTATACTGATTCATCCGTTCTGCCTTGAATACCCATCGAGGGGGGAATAGTGATTTCTCCCGTGGTTTGTTGTCAACCAGAGTGAATGCTCTGCGTTGCATCACCAAGCTCTCGATTTCCGAACGTGCTGATTCCTCTCAATCGGCTGCGTTTGTTATCTCGTATATACCTTTGTATATTTTCAGTTCCATTGCTGAATGGAAGATCGTCTTTTATGGCGGCTGTCGTGATACCAATTGACGTTATTAGCACCTTTCGCAAAGTCTCGCTGTTCTCGAGAGACTTGGCGACCTTCCGCCGTTCTCCTAGCTATGGTTGCTTCCACATCGTGTTGTGTTTTGGTAGTCGCTACGGGAGCCTCCAACTCACCAGTATGTACTTCGCTCTCAATAGGTTATGTTGACGATGAAGTTATTTGTAGTTGTTCTGAGTTGCTCGACTTTTGCGGCACAGTTGGCTGGGCTCGTTGGCTAATAATATCTTCCGTTGTCGATGTTGTCCTTGCGTCTGTTTGGAAATCGTCATTCTCGATTTGGAGAAATGTGCTGTTGTTTATAGTGTCTGGTGGTGCGATAGCGGTTGTACATCTGTTGCCTTCCCAGACAAAGAAGTCGTCTTCGAATATATAGACGTCTCGGCTTTGTATTATACGATTGGTCAGAGGTGAAAAAATATACGATACGAGTCCGGTGTTGTGTCCAAGGGTTACGCAAGGAGAATGCTACCCAGTGCTCTATCGTCGAGTTTGCCGTCTGGATCACAGTTCTTGTACGCAATGTGACACCCGAATATTCGAAACATATCTATCGGAAATGCGTATCCTGTGAATTTCTCGTTTGGGATGAGCTCTTTCCGTCGGTGGGTATAGCATTGTATATGTTGGTAGTTTGAATCAATGATTCAGCCCACATAGTAGTCGGTAGACGGGCATACTTCAGTTGTACAATCATTCTAGGGACCAATGTACCATGCAGTGTAGATACGAAGGGTACAAGGACTGATGTAGTCCTGCACCTCTGCCTCGGGGTAGAGGACAGGACTGTGGTCAAGTAGAGCAAGGAGCAATTAGAGTAATTAGGGCAGAATTCCTATTGGTGGAGAGTTAGTTTTTATCAGCGTGAACTCGTATTGGTTAGGAGATAGAATATGCCCTCAGAGTCTCAGACCGTCGAGGAACGATGTATGAGTAAATGAATATTAGCCAAGAGGCTTGACCAGTTTGGTTCATTTAGTATACCTTGAGGATTCAGTACGTCGAAGCTAAAAATCTAGTTTAGTTAAATAAAAGAAGGTGTACTATTAAAGAATACTCGATCTACAACCAAACTAGCTTGAACGTAGCTGAGTTAATAAGTAGGTAGTAGACAACATCTTAAAGAGGGTTTATTTTATTTTTTTGCCAACAGTGTCAGTCACTACCTTCCGACATGTCAACTAACGAATATGATCGTCCCCCACGCATGTACATGGTGGCAAAATATGATCCCATTGGTGCATTCTTGCGACCTTGGAAGAAGTTTACCAAAGGCAAAGTCTGCAGCACTCTGGCTAAAGGACCTAATGCAAGGAGTGACCTTTTGGAATTGATGTACGAATATATTGACCAGTCAGTGCTTATTGAAATTTATCCATTATTGCCGAATGAACCGAGTATTCATGACGTAGAAAGGGTTCTCATTGAACATTTTGAGGCGGCAAGTTACCTGTTTGGTCCGGGATTCACGGTAGATATCCACGCGAAGCAAACCGACATGAGTGCGCCAACAGAACGTGCAGCATGGCGGCGAGCAGTCATGATGACGGAATTAGCAGAATTCGCGGTAGGCAGAAATTTTTACACCACGGAGACAGAGTTGAACCCCCAGGGACGCAGTAAGAAAGCATTGCAGAATGCCCCGATGAAATTTAGTAAGCTAGACACAACATCATCGGGTCTGACGCCACAACAAGTGTACGAAGCCAACCAGGCAATACATCAACAGTCGGAAACCGCATCGGCGAAGCATGTACGGCCACGGGTGTGACCTAATACACCACTATGGCTCAGTGGGGCGCTTCGAGGTAGACCAGCACGGTTAGTAAAGATAGGAGAGGATGGCACGGAGTTTTACTCACAAGCGGAAGCACACGCGGACACAGCCGCACAAGCAGTCGCAGCAGACGAGGTGCTCACACAACTACAGATACAAAGGGCGAGAGGTGCCGTCGTGAGGCGAGACCGCGGGGATCTTTTACCAGATCACCGTATAGTAGTTGGATATTATACGACTCACCTTTTGCGACGGCTCCCAAGGAAAGGGTTGACTACGCCAGTAGCGATTAATTTTATATATAGATGTAATTTTAGTTTTATGTTTTTCAAGAAACCGGCCAACGAGCACGGGCATCATAGAGTAGAGACGTTCAGGATGGAGGATGAAGAGTACTTCAATGGACATGCACGCACGATCAAGAAGGCCAAATCGAAGTTGTCAGGCATTAATTTAGCATACCGTTTCGCATATTCACATGTGTTACAAGACGACCAGTTAGAGGAATGGAAATTGAAGTTGGCAGCCACGCAATTGGACCTAGACTCGCTGGACACTTAGGAGGGTTGGTACCATTCGGACATTGAGATCCAGAAATCCCTGTACACAGCCATTGCTGAATCTGGTGGGGGGGGGGGGTTGTAGATCCGCAGGGTACAAGGACTGATGTAGTCCTGCACCTCTGCCTCGGGGTAGAGGACAGGACTGTGGTCAAGTAGAGCAAGGAGCAATTAGAGTAATTAGGGCAGCATTCCTATTGGTGGAGAGTTAGTTTTTATCAGTGTGGACTCGTATTAGTTACGAGTTAGAACATGCCCTCAGAGTCTCAGACCGTCGAGGAACGATGTATGAGCAAATGAATATTAGCCAAGAGGCTTGACCAGTTTGGTTCATTTAGTATACCTTGAGGATTCAGTACGTCGAAGCTAAAAATCTAGTTTAGTTAAATAAAAGAAGGTGTACTATTATAAAATACTCGATCTGCAGCAGTCTCTCTAACTTGCCATGGTGCTGTGGCGTGGCTGTAGGTGCGTACTTTGAGCAGCATCCCAAATACACAAGCATCTAGTTACGTTTGCTGTAAAATGTGAACCTCGATCCATTTGTATGCACTGAACTCGGCGACGAATTAAGACAAATCATTTATTGAATGTGTGTACCATAGCGTCAAGAATTGATCGAATACTCTTTGGCCATGCTAGAAAGATAGTCTATGATTGATACAGAGTGGGTGTTGGAACCTATTGACGTTGCGAACGGGCCTATTATGTCGACGAAGACCAACTCGAGAGGCTCTGTGGCAGGTTCTTCTTCTTCTTTGCAATAGTGCATGCTTTGCATCGTTCATCTGATTGCTTTATGTAGGGTAAATCTTTTGGGACATAGCTGGAGTGCGCGAGCCTGTTGAGCCATGCAATCTGGTTGGCTTTCTCTAGCGATGGTTCCCCTGTAGTCATAGCTATGTCGTTGATGTGCACGCAGTATATTTTGTGCTTTTCATGCACTGTTATGGTTCCAAAAGCTTGGTAGTAATATGTATATCATGTTGATGATGAATTCAAATGAGTAGTGTCGCTCTGAGAGCAGGCTGATGATGCTTAGTAGTGCAGTTTTGAATGTCATATCGATGAGTACGTCCCCCAGGTTTCGTAGCTGAGCCACATACTTTGAATAAATGATTGTACCATCAGCTACTTCGAGCGCATACCTGTCATTAAGGCATATGTTGCGGACGAGATGATGCTTGTGGTACGTATAGGAAAGTAAGTGTACGGTGGCGGAACTATCGCAAGCTAGTCAGTATCCACCTCTTCGAATCTTTGTCCGACTGATCGTTCACCTCCTAGTTGTCGATTGTAGTGTTAATTGTGGAGAATGCAATCTGTCTGTTAGCAGGTAGCTGGTCATCGGACACTTGGGCTGACATGCTTTGTCCTGTCTGCCTTCATGAGCTAGGCGTCAATTGCTCTAGAATCGGTATGTTCTGACACTGTTGTGAACGTTAGGTATCTCGTGAATATCTACCATCGTCGTAGTCGCGTCGATTGTATCTATATACTCGGTAGTTCTGTCGGTCATGATCATCGTGATTATCGTAGAGGTATTGGTATCGGTTGTTTCTGTTGTATCGTTTATAACGTGTAAAACACGATCTGAATCATGTCGGCTATGCTTGTAGTTATTCATGGACATATATCTGTAGTCTCTCATGTCGTGACGAGGAACAGAGCGTAAGGAGTACGACCGTCGTGTCACGACCCTGATTACGTGGTTTACCAGCAACTCACGATTTGATTAACGCTTGTAGCTATCTGCATTGCCCGGTGGAATGTCCTTGATTGTTGCAGTATGCACAATTTCCTGTCGATATAGTTGCATGTGCACCGTGCATAATGGTTGATGGGTCACTTTCGTCTGGATCCAATGCGATGAGATACGTGGTGAGGTCATCATACGACATCTCCATCATAGCGGTGTCTTTAACGTAATCTTAACAGTATGATTATCGTCGTTTACAGCCTGCCGTAGGATAGCGCATGGGCTGTTGTTGGATTTCGAACTTCCGGCGTTTTTGAATTTCACAAATGATGTGTTGAGACGACTGATAAGACTGGCGAAGATTCGTTCCGTTCTTGCGTGATGCGGTTCAGTTTCCCTTCTAATGTCTGAATATCATCTTCGGTCAGGGCTTCAAACTTGCGTTGCAGTGCGGCGAAAGCTTCCCACGGCTAATAAATAAATTGGCAGATCTCCATCTGCAGTAGTGGAGATAAGGTACGGTTGATAATCTGATATTCCTCAGCGATTTCCTTGGGTGTCCATCGGTACCCTCAGTGACCTGATAAGTTGTTAGGGTGTAATGGAGTAGACTTTAAATAAAGTGCAAATGTATGTCTTTATTTCTGACCTCACATTTGGTTTTATACCTCAGGTGTTTGTGCTAGTGATCAGCCGCTAAAGACTGAAGACTGCAAAGAAATATATATCTACGTATCCGAAAGGTTCGACGACGTCGTCTAGGTATACGCTCCTGTTGAGCAAATAGTTCATAGTGGACACTCCCTTGCGTGGTATCTTCTGCACACTATTATCTTGTAGTGTAGCTGCAATGTTTCGCGGGGGTGAGTGCTCTAATCGTGCATGCCATGCTGGAGGTATATCGCTATGTTCATTGGCTGTCCTATATTGCCCCTTATGTTCATCAATACTGTGTTGAATGTTATTGTCGTTGAGGATTAAGCATTGGGTGGGCTTATTGATATCTGGTTCGGCTGGGAAATAGACCCCGAGTCCGATACGGTGTATAAGTTTAACTGATAGTATATCTTGTGATGCTTGTGGGGCATAATCAGCACCGCTCCTAAGTTCGGTATGATACCGCGACGGTGGACTATAGTCTGCAATCCATCAGAAAATTCAACAGTTAATCTACCGTACTGAATGCTTTTCACTTCCATATCATCTGTGCGAGTATGTATCATGGCATCGGAATTTACAAGTGCCTGTGCTATAAGTGTGTGGTTTAAGGATCCCAGTTTTGTAGTGATGCTATGTATTCTATGATTCTCAGTGTGTTCCGTACCTGATGTCGTGTTGGGCGTACCGCAGTCATTGTCGTTACTAGCACCCCCTGCAGAGCCGTGGACCCGAACGTTTCACTTGCGTAGACATGCGTCGGCATTGTGGCCCGGCTTATCACGTTGTGTGCAGATCAAGGTCTTGCGATCGACTGGACATTTCTTTCCCATGTGATCGTTTACCCCGCATCGATGACAGACTGATGTTGGACACGAGTATATGTTGTGACCTTTAAGGCCGAATGCGAGGCAGGGTTTGTGTTCCTTTAATGCCTCGATCTCGTCTCTGATAGCGTTTATACCCGACAGATGAGGCTGGGTGCGGATTTGATTATCGCCTTCGTACTTTAGTGTCATCTCATACACATCGTCTGTTGTGATGTTCTCGTTGTCCTTCTTGAAGACCTCTGTGCGTAGGGGTCTGTAGTCCTCTGGGTGACCGTACATCAAGGCGCAGATAATATATCGGTCAAGTATACACTCCCCTACGTTCAAAAGTCGCTGACGAATCTCTTCAAGGGCTTGCTTCGTTTTGTCCATTGATTCTGCTGAATTGAAGTTGATGAACTCTGAGAGACTACAGGTCTCAGGCAAGATTTTACATCAAGAAACCCTCTTTGATTTATAGAAGTTGATGAGCTCTCAGAGACTACATATCTCAGGCCAGTTTTTACAGCAAGAAACCCTCTTTGATTTATAGAAGTCATCAGAGTTAGCTCACTCCCGAGAGCTAATCAAGTTGCTTAAATTACTCCCGAGAGTTATGTAAATACTTAAACCGACTTCCGAGAGCAGATTAAGTTTCTCAACCAGCTCCCGAGAGTGGATTAAGTCTGCCAACCGCAACATTGTAAAGATAGCTGCGGTTATCTGTGAGTCACAACCTATGCGGAAAGGCATCAGCCATCATGTGATCAGCGTGAGATTTAGTTGTAGAGAAGTCGAAATAGAATAGCATCGAAATGTTAAAGTGTTTTGCAGAAGGTTTCTCAAACTGGCCATACGAGGTTTTACCCTGGGCAGCCCAAGTGGCTGAACACTAGCGCAAACAACTTAGGTATTTAACCAAATGTGTGGTTAGAATAAATACATACATCTGCGCTTTATTTAAAGTCTACTACATTGCACTCTTACAAGCTCCTATAGGGTGCCCCATAGTTTACCTTGACTGCCAGTGTTCGTTGCCACACATATGTGATTGAAGAACACGTGAGGCGGTTTTGATATGTATTGCTTGTATACCGCCTTGATGAGTACTGTGCTGATAGAATCTACGAGTATTCGACGGCACTTGCTGTTAGCGGCGATGTCTATCGTCCCACCAAAGAGTGTATTGCTGCATTCTAGGTGTAACCGGCTGAAAACACCGAGTGTCTAGTTCCATGCGGAGGCCAGCGAACCAACTGCCAAAGTTGAGATAGCTTTCTAGTTTGTCTCATTGTATGCGTCCTTACACTGTGGGTATTCATTTTCAGGGATGATTGGTTGTTGAGCCGATGTGCCAAATCTTTCCACGAAAGTTTTAGGTTTGTCGTTGCGTATTTTGAGTTTCTCTATCTCATCGTACGCGTTTAGTAGTTCGCCACGAAGATTCTCCTCAGCTTTAGCGTTACAACCCTTATCCGCGTGCTGCTTGCGTTCTTAATATAACTTGTTGTGTTTCAGTGAGTTGTGTGACAAGTGTGTTGTAGCGGGTTGTGAGGCGATTGTATTATGGTCTGCGCCTAGGTCAGCGTATTGAGCTTTGTAACTCACAAAAGTTAGTGTCAAGAACTTCTGCTCTCGTGTCGTAAAGTATTGACTACGCATTAAGGCAAGATGTGTCACGATATTGATTATCGTGCCAGAGACTGTATCTCTATTGATATGAAACTCCTCGAGGATGCGCTGAATCGATTCTAGATGATTATTAGCATCTTGTACATTGCTGTATGCCGGACACTCAAGCCAGAATTGGTGTTGTAATGTTAGTCCTTCTTCCATTGTTTTTGGTGGGCTTCATCCTCTTTCCTTTGTAAGGCCATGTTTGCAAATAACTCACTAATCTTCGACATTTGAAAGTTTTTCGGCACATCAACAAGATTGTGCAGTTAATTTGAGTTGATGACGATTATTCTCTTCAGGACCAGGTGTGAGATTTGAATGAATGCAAATATAAATTTCATGACAGTATTTAGCATTTGATTTGTTCTTCACTTTCGGGATTATTGGAATCAATATTTCAAAAAGTAAGCTTTCTTCTCGAACGGTATAAATAGTTATGGATCATTGATTTCATCTTTCTTCTCGAACAGTATATATAGTTATGGATCATTGGTTTTATCGAACCTCTATTTGATTTCAGTAGAAAACTCGTATGTATCTATCTTACTTTTACACGATAAGTAAGGTAGTTGTGGATGGCATTTGAATGTCAACTCAAAGAACCTCTCTCTCCCCTCCCTCCTACACACACTCAGAATGTGGTAGGTACGTATGCCACGCGGTGTGCTTTATATTGGAAAAGATAGTCTTGCTATTTATTGACCATACACAGTCAAGAGTATCTGTATATACAGCCAATGTACACAAAACCATTTAAATCATTTCAATTCAAGTAATCGTATAGATGTTCCTGTTTTATTTCAAAGTCACATCGAGTTCTTTCACAGTCACTTTGTGCGAAAAAGTATTTATACGCATAGAACATGCATTATACCGCCAATAAATATCGCCAACAATTAGTTATTTGAATTCAAACAGACGATATACTTTGGGAACTGATGCTAGAGCGCTGTGTAGATTGCCATGTGCACTATTTTGAGTCACACACCTAGACCTAGTCGTCGTCTAATCTTCGTTGGTTCGTGCCTCGGCTTCAAGTCTAGAGCAGCAGGAGCAGTACTTCAAACCAAGGAAAAGAAGATACAGATGAAGTTTTATATTTAGGTAGTTAAGATCACGTCCTTGCCAATGATTCAACGTAAAAAGTAACGTAAAGCTGTCAAGACTGTGTCTCACGGTTTAACAATAGAAAACTATTCACCTCGCAATCGACACCATATGGCAGTGATACTCTACGCACAAATACTATCAAAAAGAAAACTTACCGGTTCGAGTCTGTCCGAACAAATTCGAAGCGTAGTTCCATATCATAGTTGTCAAATCTCCAAACGAGGGGGTTTTCACATCATCTCAAGAAATATAGCTTCAATTTTCATATCCTGTTCAAATCTGTACAAGGATTTGCATCACCTCATGAAATATTTAGATCTAATTCGGGGAAGAATTGAAACAAATACAGTTTCAAAAATACAAGAATAAAGTGTAGCAGAATAAAAAGGCCCAGCCTTGTGATGTCATGAAGGGAAACGTATATCATTGAGTCACACAAGTGCGGAAGGCTCTTTTCCGTACCTTTTGAATCACGATGTAAAGGTCAACTGGGTTAAGAGTAAGATTTTAAATCGAAATGCAGTCGATAAACGACTATTCAAGTCAATACTATCGTGGGCAAGGCGGACCCCGATGCGAGAATACTGTGTCTGACTTAAAATATCACACAACAGTTGTAGTCCTATATTTGCCATAGAAATTCGTATAGCGTATTCAACCATCTTGTAGCAACGTTGTGGATAAAATCGCTTTGCTATCCGTGGTGGCATCGAGCTATACGGATATTATGAGGCTTGTATTATCGACACCTGATGAGAACACACTGGAACGGTATCTGCATCATAATTTTAAAGCCTCATTGTATTCATATCATTTTGAGAATTCCATTCACGTAATAGAAATCTCATACTCAAACCGATCACTCATCAATTACTTATGTTTTGCGGAACAACAGTTCAGAGTACGACGCGAAATATCATCTCGGATGTAAGAGGAGTACGAGTGCGGGCCGAAAATACATATCTCGCTTATGTATTTTGTCCTCACATGCATACAGAATTCCCTTCTTTGAATACATTTATTCTCAAAATATAGGATCTTCTAAGCACAGCAATTTCGGCGGGATAGAAGAAGTTTAGGTAGGCCTGTTGATATTTACGAGTTAGTTTGATATTTATTGTTCCGTTGCACGATCATATACAGTACTGTATCATTTTTTACAATTGAAAGAAAGGAGAGGGTGTCTAACTTATGACTGGATCAAGGTAAGGAAGTCTGATGGCATTTTACATATTGAAATAGTTTAAAGTTACTTCTATACCAGTCTCCGAGGTCGTGAGCGCATTGTGACAAAGTTCGATAGAGAACACGGACTCGAAAGGCCTGCGAAGTAGTAACCATCACCTTTTTTAGTTCTTGTGTGAATTGTTATCTGTGCCGGTCTTGCCACGTGTCGTCACTTTCGTTATTCATGGTCCTGTTTTCGAACACATCACCTCAGAGTTGTTACTCACCCATAGACCAGGGCATACAATGCGATGGGCCGTTCCAGATATGGATGCCTTGATTTATACTGTATGTAGTCATATTCACCTCCAAGAAAGGACAGGCGGATTTAGAATTCTGAAAGAACGCATAGAGCGGGAAGAACTACAGGCTGCAAAGCAACTATTGTTTCTTCTTCAAGTTATGGCCCGATAGCCGCGGCCATTGGAATCGCTTAGACATTCACGAGTCGATGTCATGTATGAACAACCAGTGTACGTAGTGCCCGCTTCACAAACAAACCTCACTTGATTACGCGAATCCAATACGAAAAAAAATAGATGCGTACGGCAAGTAGTTCTTCAGTAGTGAATCTGGACTCTGTAATATGCGCATACATCGCGTAGATGATACATGTTTGTAGAGCTGCATATGTCAACGAAGGAGCAATACGCACTGTATTGATTTTCGCGAGAAATGGGACACAAGAGGTGAATAGAGCGTGGTGTAAGCTCTACTTCATATACATGTGTACACATATGTGGCTGTTAGACGTACTTGTTATCATTGTATGGCGCTGTTTCTATTTCCATCACAGATATCGGCACCTAATTTAAATAGCACCGTATACATGCTGCGGATGCTTGTAAAGGTAATGATATTCATCGAACCTACATTGGTCAGTATAAAATTTCCCCTGCAATGTTAAGTTTATACACTCTGCATATCTGCACAAGTTCTCACTGATTGGCATCGCGATCGCTAACCAGAAAGAAAAAGAACTATCCTCGACATGAATAATTAATTTCTCTATATTCGGATGCCTGTGAATGTAGTGAAATCTATCGAACATACATTGGACAGTACAAAAATTTGCCCTGCAATGTTAGGATTTATATACCCTGCATACCTGTATAAGTTCTCACGCATTGACATCACGATCGCGCCTTTTAAAAACCCCACAATTGAGACTGTTGGCCATCACTTACCCATTAACACGAATACTGAATTTCGCTATATTTTGTAGCTACATGATGTTAATAGATATGGAACCCAGCAATATATTCCTCAATGCTAATTGATAGGCGCTACACGTAATTGCGCAAAGCTTCAAGTAGTGTGCACAACATGTTGACCTATGTGTAATTTTTTCGAGTTTACTTGAATGCAAATTGCAGTCCCCGCTCAAGATTTTGGCACAATTCATTATCTGCACAAAATATATATCATGGTGCCAACTGTCATTTCTCCGAATGATTGGGTTTATTCGACTCAAGCAACATAAGTTTCCCAAAAGCAATCTATTGTACGAAGATGAGTGAAATTGAAATGTGACATTTTTCAGCGGTGGAACACGGTAGGGTACATTTCGCTCGGCAAGGCTCTTCAACTTTTGCATCATTTGTTAATTACAAAACAAGGTCAGGTATTGGGAAAAAAATGTAACATACTACCGTGGTATAGAGATACAATATTTAACATCGCACTGTGGGAAGAATAAGAAACGATGTTAAATTTTGGTCTAAAAAATGCAAATGAAAAGCATATTGCATACACTGTACTATCCTCTCCAATGTAGGGCCGCAATAGTGATGATCTGCCACTGCTAGCAGGTCAAATCTTGTTGACAAGTATTATTCGTGATGAATCGATAGTCATTGAGTAGGACTCGAATACATCGTGTATGTTTTTGCTGAACTGGCTTTTGAACATTTCAAACACGATATATATACTCACACACACACACACGCACATATACATTTATATATATATATATAAACATATGCACACCCACACTCTCACACATGCACACACATATATATAGAAATATATAATAACAACAATAAGAATATATATATAAGAATATAGATATATATATATTCATATAAGAATACAAAAATATACATATACATCAATATAAAATTAAAACAATAAGAATATATATATAATCATATAATACTACAATAATATACATATATACACACACATGCACACACACACATATATATATATAAAAAAACAAGCAAACAAGCAAACACACGTATATATATATATATATATATATATATATACACACACACATAACAAATATACAAAAGACACAAACATATATATATATATATATAACCACACCCACCCACCCACCCACATATATATATATAGATATATATATATACATATCCATACATATATATATATAAATAAACATGTATAAAACAATCAATATATGTAAAGATACATATATATATATAGACCTGTATGAAAAAGATAAAATATATTTACATCTATATAAATGTATATAATAAAATCTTTTTACATATACATATATGCATGCATGCATACATACCCACATACATACATAGATACACATAGATACAGACATACATAGATACAGACATACATGTATGCATACAAACAAACATCCACACATATATATATATCTATATATCTATATACACACACACACACATATATATATACATAAGATATATATATAGATAGATATAGATATAGATTCATACATACACACACGCACACGCACACACATATACATATATATGTATATATACATATATATAAACATATATGCACGAATATTTGAATTTTAAATCTCTACAGGAACCAAAGAACATATTCATAATTGAAAGCAGGAATGCTGTTTCACATTCCGCAATCCCTTATTTCAACAAAAAAAATGTGCCTTACTAACAACTAATACAAGAAAAGTGTAGGAAACTGATCCCAACGTATCCGATGCAATGGATTTGATACTGTCGCTCTCTGAACTGAAAATCAGGACGGGTATACACGCACACACACACACATGCATATGTATATATATATATATATGCATGCCTGTAAAGTAATAGATATATTTCGGACAAGTACGTGTACAAGAAAGCTTTCACATCATTATAAGTGACGCCTTTCCCTTACTTGATGTATGAAGTGCTTTACTATATGTGTGAGAGTCACATTATATTGAGCCATTCGTATGCTAATTCAACACTGTGAGTGATGTGAATAAATTCATTCCGTTCTGTGTCAACACACACGTGCGCACAAGCGATACAACTCTACGACAGATATACAGGTACTATATCAACGAGAAATCTTTCGCGAGAATAAGTATCAAGCTATCAAGACTGCCTGCATGCGCATGCACATACACGAGAAACGACTTCTAACCTCATGAACAAGTCTGAGTAGGTGCAAGCAAGATGTATTTTTATATACCTTTTAAGTTTATAATTGGTCGGGAAGCAGTGAGGGTCTCGAGAATGTCTTGCTTAAAGACGCCACAATGGATGACCGGGGTTTACTTTCCCGGTGTATCCTCCGCACACACTCGACGATCTGTGGCAAGACAGTCTCTAGGGGCGCGTGCAGGTAGTAGTCCACGCACGTGTGGGTTAGTTGGGTTTCCTCCATATTGATTTTCACAACCTTTGCCCCCGCGTTCGAGGCAATCACAGGTAGGTCTGTGGCCGGGCTCACACGTGCACTTGTGCCCAGTACAAATAACAACGGTGTGTTCTCCATCGCACTCACTGCTGAGGCCAGTATGTTCTATATTCGACATATATATATATAAATGTATATAACATGCAAGTACATATACCCGAATAGCTGCACTCTTGAAATTAGGGGACTTTGCAAGAATCGCTTCACTCCGGCATTTTCGATGACCCGTTCAGTACCGACGACAGAAGTGTGAACATCGACGTTCCTAAAGGATCCTTTTTTAAATGTTTTTGCCTCACCAGCTCAACTATCTGCGGTAGCACTACCTCTAAAGGTTCATTCATGAATACATCTACGCATGTGTCTGTCAATTGAGTTCTCTCCATATTGATCTCCACCACCTTCGCCCCATGATTTGCAGCCATGATCGGAAAGTCGGACGCAGGCGTAACTCTAGCACTGGTACCTAACACAAACAATAGCGGTGTGTGCTTGACCAAATCGGAAGCCCGATCCACTATACTATTGTCTAATAACTCGCCAAATAAAATCGCGTCGGGCTTCAACACCCCGTGACAGTGATCGCAGCGCGGTGGCAAGTCCACCTTCTTCACTGTGCGCAATAACTCGTGCGTGTTTGTCCCTTGCAACCCACACGCTACACAGAAAGTTCGCCACAGATTGCCGTGCAAGTGCATGACATCTTTGTTACCTGCGTTTTCGTGCAAGTCATCAACATTCTGCGTGACCACGGTCGATGTGAAGCCCAAAGCTTCTAAATCTCCGAGCGCTTTGTGACCCAAGTTGGGCTTGGGGTCGTTCTCCGGGCCTACCACGTCCATCAAAACAGTCCAGAGTCTCTCTGGGTGATGCACAAAGGCCTCTTTAGTACCACACTGTTTGGGATCACGTGTTGCCCAGACACCGTGATCGGGGTCTCGGAAAGTAGGTATATCAGACGCGGCTGACATCCCCGCCCCAGTTAGAAACACTAGATTACCCTTCGCTTCTAAAATCATGTCCGCTATAATCTCAACAGTGCCCTTTACAGCTGCCTTTCGCACCGCAACATTCTCATGATCTATGACGCGAGCGGGGGCGCGACTACCAGCCAGGTCGCTGAAGCTTACGTCACCCAGGTCCATATCATCCCATTTAATGCTGAACATGTTGCTTGGTTGATTGATTGAACTCGAATATTATATTGTTTTGTATTCGAGAGGGTGTTGTTTCTCGTTTATGAACTGTGTACTGTTGTATATTCTGATGAATTTTACGGAAATCGTTACTAATTGACGCGTTATTACCCTTGTAGTTTGCGTGGTGTTGTATATGCTCGAGTATTGAACTATTAATATGTAGCTCATTTACTGTGAGAGCTATTATATATGCAATGTATTGTCCTACGGATTCTTTCTTCTCGCTCTCTTCAACTTTGCACTAATATGTATATATATATTTATATTTATAAATATAGAGCCTACGTATTACTCTAGAGTAGTCTACTAGTCGTTTCTAAAATTGAAAATAAATACATTCACAGGAATACCGAATAAAGGATTACTGAGAGCCATGTTCTCGTTTAAAGCAATCCACCACACTCCGAGGAATCGGGTATATTTAATTTTTATCTGTGCGTTTACTATGTTTTGTTGGAAATAGCGTCGTATATACATATTTTGTTTTTTATAGTAAAAAACAAATTTCAAGGCTGATGCCTGATGGCTTTGTGTTCAAAAAGGCAATTTTCTCGGACAACAAATTCCTTTTTTATACATATTTATGTGCAGAAGATTTTGTTTTGTAAAAATAAAACAAAAAATTACATAAACGTATAAAGTTTCTATATTTACGAAACGTTATAACGTATATTCGTGGTATCTTTATGTATCACTCTCCTAATAAAGGACTGCAATAAATAGCCTTCTTCTACACACACATTTAAATACATTCAAGTCTCTAAAAATAGAGGACATTTCACTGTAATTCCTCCTAAAACAAAACAAAACAAAAAGTTTATCCACGTAGGCCGCAGGGCCGCAGGCCGCAATATCTGTGCTGTGAGCCTGTGATGGCATTGACAGTCTGACGGTCTCATGGCCCTACAAGGCCCACACAACAAGTGTGTATTCATTTTTTTATAAAAACAAACAAACAAATCATACATATGCATACATAGTTTCCAGATTGCAAATAGAAGAGATTTTGGCTTTTGAGTGCGCGTATTATGTGTGTGTGTGACTGACCGTGCGTCGTCCGACACAAGAAGTGTGCGTCTGTGGCACTGTGCGATGCCAAGAGAATGTGCAGTTGTGCGTGACTGCGCGAGAGTGTAAAAATTTATATTTATTATACTAATCTATTAATATTTTTATTATATGTTTTTTTTAAAAGTACCAACTATGATTCCACAAGTACCGATAACCGTTATTGACCGAGCTAGAAAAACTCGAATAACCCGGCCTGCGGCCCAAGGGCCGGCCACGGCCAACGGGTTTTACATAAATATTTACTTTTTTTAGAAGTGTTGGGTTTTAATTTTTTAACTGTTGAAGCTGAGTCAGCTGCTGACGCCTGACGGTCTGAGTGCCTAACCGGCTTATGAAACAATGTGTTTCGGCTTTTTTTAAAAACACTAAGAAAACCCGTAGTCTCCTAAATCGGTTTCTTAAAAAAAGAAAAAAAACCCATATGTAAATATTTTTAAAAAACCATGTTTTTATTATTAAAAACAATGACAATATAGCCTTCTTCCAAAAAAAAAAACAACCAAAAACTATAGCCTTCTTGATATTTAAATATCTGTTTATTTACTGTAGTTGATCATAGCCTCCTAAAAAGACAGGAGGCTATGAGTT
>NW_014039677.1:0-4534 GCF_001186125.1 Sphaeroforma arctica JP610 | reverse complement strand
CACATACCCCGGCTAATCACGCTGTTGAAGTACTACTTCCAAATTTCGGTTCAAACTAAATCATCACTGGTCCTTGTACAACAGGGGCGAGTTGGACTGCGTGTTTGAGCGCTTTAAACGCGTCATCACACTCCTTAGTCCACAAGTCTCCTAGTTTGCCTTTATGGCATCTTAAGTGTCCAAAAGGTTTAAGGTAATCAGCCAAGTGTAATCTCTGAACCTGTATTGTTTACCTTTCCACGTCAAACTAAAGTATTTACGATGTGGTTCATATACCTGCATTTGATAGTATCCTTGTGTAAGGTCTATAGTTGTAAATACTGTAGCACCTTCCATCCTTCGTAGTCGCTCGTTAATACGAGGTAACTGAAAGCTATGAGTCGGCAAAAATTTATTTATTTGACTCATATCTAAACATACTCTGACTTTCTTAAGCGATCCGTTAGAGTTATGTTGATCTACGGCTAGTAGTGCCAAGTTGACTGGCGTCTGTTGATAGTTAATTTCTATCACACCATCTGCTAGCCATTTCTCAACTTGTTCTTTTACCACCGCCTCGTATCTCCAGGATACATAGTTCCTTGAGGGACACTTTAACTGTGTAAAGTCCACCTTGGTTAAGTCAAGGCTGACATATCCGTCGTTAAAACATAATTTTGCCGAATCTGTGATCTCTATCTTCTTATATACTAGAATCAGATCCATGATTTTGTTCGCAAAGTCAGGTATTAATGCCTTGACTGTGTCTGACGGGGGCTAATATGGATTAATAACCGTTAGGGGCCAATTGGTGCATGTCATACCCACACTGTGCGTCGGCACATTTTTTAATCTCCTTAAATAGAGGTTCCTTGTCCTTCACCTCCGCGCGTGCCCGCTTATTGGGTCGCGTTGATTGAGTGGAGTCGCGAGCACGTGTCTGGTTAGGACGCGTCTGATGAGGTTTATCATCTGACGTCTGGCGTGAGAGGTATCCTTGATCAGTGAGCTCGCGCAGTTTCTTATTTACTGCCTTTCCCTTCGAGGCTGAGTGACTACAGGTCTCAGGCCAGATTTTACAGCAAGAAACCATCTTTGATTTATGGAAGTCATCAGAATTAGTTCACTCCCGAGAGCTTAGTCATCAAAGTTAGCTCACTTCCGAGAGCTAATCAAGTTGCTCAAATTACTCTCAAGAGCTGAGTTATTACTTAACCGACTCCCGAAAACAGATTTAGTTTCTCAACCGATTCCCGAGAGTGGATTAAGCCTGTCAATCACAACATATTAATAAAAGCTGCGGTTCTATGTGAGTCACAACCTATGCGGAAAAGCATCATGTGATCAGCGTGAGATTTAGTTGCAGAGAAGTTGAAATAGAAAAGCATCGAAGTGTTAAAGTGTTCCGCATAAGGTTTCTCATACTGACCATATGAGGTTTTACCCTGGCCAGCCCAAGCGGCTGAGCACTAGCACAAACACCTTTGGTATAAAACCAAAGGTGAGGTCAGAAATAAATACATACATTTGCACTTTATTTAAAGTCTACTACATTGTACTCTAACAGAGGTTACTCGATGTGCGGGTAAAAGAGTCTTTACAGCATCATAAAAATGTTCCCACGTAAGTCGGGATAGATGAAACTTTGTTTCATGTCCCTTGTCTCAAGGCCTCAGTTGCGTATTTACGTCGCAACTCGGTGTACAGGCTTTCACGGTCGTTGTTCCCTATGTTCTTACAGAAAACATGTATAACCAGGAACTCGTACCATCGCTGCGCCTTGTCCTTTGTTATATCTGGACGTTTAAGGTCAGCATCAAGTTTCAGAATATCTCTATGAACAGGTGTATTCTCAACTGGTTCAGTTAAGATTGAAATCAGTCCTGGATTTCGCATGTCCTTGCTTAATAAGGACGTAACCAACCAAAACAAAACTGGCCAGTCACGACAAGTGTCTAGCTCATGCTGGTGTCGCTGCAGGATCAAGTAAATTGTTCCTGTAGGGTCAAACGACTGCATCAAAGCGGAAATCCATTGCTGGGGAGCGATATCATTCGTCTCCAACATGACCGTAAACGCATTAAGCGTACGGGTTAGCGTGTCGAGGTCATGGTTGTTTATAAACGCGACCTGCTTGCTGTTGGCATCCCAGTTCGACTTAAGTCGATTGATCTGTCCCTTGTACTTCTGGTTACCCCTGTGGTCTTGCCCACGTTGGGCCTGAAGTAGCTGATCGATGCGCTTCTGCTTGATCGCGATCATATTAGCAAAATATGATATGTCATCAGCATGGTGCTCGTCATGGGCGATTTCCATCTGATGAACTCTCCACGGTACCCGCTTAATCAATGTCAGACTCTGAAAACATGCTCAGTGACTTTGGACAAACAGACGCCGAAGGAATGACCATCTAACTCACAGGGCAGTTATTGGTTGGAAAACCGGTAGAAGATACAACTGCATTCATTTATCTTAGACTGGCATAAGAATGCGCGAATTTCACAAGCTAGATCCTATTTACACGTAAAAGGGCTTCCACAGAGCTCTGCAAAAAGAAGGCTAAGGCGCTATTAGACTTATTGTGGAGAATGCACGAAAATTGCAATCTATGTTTATTGCTCTTATTGCACACACACGAGAATAGGACTTGGAGGGCAACGCATACCGACATATATTAGCATGCATGAAGTCGAAGCCTTCGGGTACGCCCCGATACACAGATTTGTGATTTTGAACGCAAAGTAGGTTTATGGAGATGCGACAGTAAGATACCCCGCCGTCATAAACAGGGCTACCACAATCACGGTGTGCTTTGCCTTATAAGTCATGCTGCGGAGGGAGCGTACTGACGCAGTACTCTTCGCATGCATCCACATTGGCAAGAATACTTATCCGAGCAGATCGGGACGTATTTTACGTGAGCATTGACAAAGCTGAGCATTGACGAATCAGAAGAACATCGTCGAGAAAATCTATCGCGACCGCAACAGGGGTTTGACGTTCACGCTCATACTTGGGTGCTGATGCAAACATACGAGCTAACCTCCATGCGCCAGGTGACAGGGCTCCTATACAACATATATCACTGATAGTAAAGTATTAAATAGTTTGCGAGGGACCGACGATAATCTAACTCAAAACCGCTCAAGAATGGGCACGCCACTATCATCAAAACTATCACTTGAAACTTACAATACAGCTTTCCGCATTCGTTCGGCGTGAGCATACACCGCATTTATAAAAGCATCTTCATCCTTGAACGTCTCGTTACTCTTCACTGTTCCTAGGTAAAGAGCGTAAGATTCGTGCTCCAACCCATCACGGTCCGGGATATCCACACAAAACCCATCGCGAAGAATTCTAGAAGATAATGTGAGGCAAAATGTAACTCAACCCCTACAAGTCAAATTGATCTAGGTCATATGCATTTTTTCAAATAATCAAAACACAAGTCATGCAGAGTTAGATGAGCAATAGTCTACACATAATTGAAAGAAAAAAAATCGACATACATACTTAACAACCGAATGAATGAATTAACGTATCTTTCATATTCTCCCCTTTATTTGTCTGCTCGTGATATTCTTTCTCTGACACTTCCAGTATTTACAGGTGAAATCAAATTCTGTAGAAGCTGAATGCTATTGAATTCGGCCATGTCATCTTGAAAACCCTCTAAAAAAGTTTATCTTTCATCTCTTGTCATAGAAGGGATAACACGTGATAGCACCTCCACCCTTTCTCTTTTAGAGCTGATTTGGAACATGTGGGTAAGTTTATCTACGAGTTCTTTACTCGGGAGGTCATCCTGCAACCCTAAAGTTTCATTGAGCTCAGACCAACTCGTTCTTCTCCGTATGTTCTGATCATTGTCGTATTCATACAGTTCCTCTATTGAGATAATAACATCAGTCAGAAACATATATGTCTCAGATTCTGATCCTATAGTAGATCTTGCTTCTGAATCGGCACTCAAACTGATGTAGTCATCGACGGTCTCTCTTGTAGATTCGAAATCCTGGTTCTGGTCCACAACACTGGATTTGCTCTTATCGTCGTCCAAGATGTGAAAACTGACTGATTCAACAGCAACATCTTCAAATGTAATACTACTATCCATAGAGGTACGATCTTGCTTTGCTGCATTCCAACAGAAGTTGAAGAATGAGTGAATTTACGTTCTCTCGTTATATATATCTTGAGCAGTTGATTCAACGGGCTGATCTAGGAATTGGCGCGGATTCACTAAAAAAAAAAGACAAATTAAGCAGTGTGTGTACACCGCAGTCGAAATTATTGTCTTGGCTTGATACCTCAAGATGGATTGGAGGGACTAATATAAGTATATTCTCGATATACAGCTTAAAGTTAAAGGTTGACTCAATCCTTTATTTGTAATAATACGGTATCGTTGAACCATACATGCTATCCAGAATGTACACTGGCACGCAAGGATATACCAGTTGCTTGTCCATATCCAACACCATAAGGGACCAATGGACATGGCCAGGGTTTACAATGAATATCAGAAACTGAATGCCTATATATATATATA
>NW_014039678.1:21320-34299 GCF_001186125.1 Sphaeroforma arctica JP610 | reverse complement strand
CTCTCTCACACACACACACACCTCTCTCTCTCTCTCTCTCACACACACACATATATATATAATATACATATATATATATATATATACATATACATATATATATATATATATATACGTATACATATATATATATATATATACATATATATATATATACACACACAGACACAGACACAGACACAGACACAGACACAGACACAGACACACACAAATACACAAACACACACACATACACACACACAAACACACACACACAAACACACACACACACACACACACATATATATATATATATATATACATACATATATATATCTATATGTATATTTGCATAGACGCACACACACACTCACACACATAGACACGCACACGCACACACATCGCACACACACACACATCGCGCGCACACACAGCGATACACATGCACACACACAAACACACATACACACATACACACACACACACATATATATATACATATATATATATATATATATATATATACATACATACATACATACATACATACATAGATACATAGATAGATAGATACATACATATATATATTTATATATATATATATATATATATATAGATATAGCTATATTATATTACTTCTATATTCATGTTCAGTTTATTTGTATTGATATTATGAGGGTATATTGGCAGACATTCAAATGTTGAGGATATTTTGGTACGTCACTTCAACTATTACTCTCTTTTAACATCCACTAATCGATCGCATGCTCACACATGAGTTCTTACAATGTAAACACATGCGGATAAATTGGAATAATTATTGATCATGAATAATCCTCTGCAACTATAGAACTTGTAAGTGTGTGAATTTTCGCTTCTTCGATTTAATAGGCATGGATGTCAGTCGATATGATCACGTTTGTGAGCGCGACCAGAACGATTTGGGTGGCATGCAACACCCACGAATTGCCCATTGCATGTGTATAACCCTAAAAGACTATCACATTCTTTCACACATGTCGAATCACACCCACGTATCATTCACAAAGGTGCGAAGGCGAAAGGCAAAGCACAGCGACGAAGAGAGCAGCAAGAAGAGACGGCGCGGCTAAACAAGATGGTGGCCAATACCAGCGCTGTCAACAACCCAGCACCAGACCACGGAAAGAAGGAGGATGAGGCATTCCGGCTCAAACTCAAGCCCCTAGGCATACAGATCCAGCCCATACCTGCCGACGGGGACTGGTACGTATAAGTTCGGTACATCAACGGGTGCACAGGGCATGTGTGCGTGCTGTCGGTGTCGGTGTGCGTGAGCATGTGCATGGAATACCTCAAGCACGTCATCCAAGGCTCTGTCTATCTGCGGTTATCACAGACCTATCGCAGGCGGGAGGGCAGGCGAGTTCAATAGGGTTTGCATACATGGGTGTACCCAGTCGTATGTTTGTTGTTCATTGGCGCTAGGTATTGCACTGCGCATGCGGGGTGTGTCATTCTCTCACTTTGAATGCACGTACCCGCGCGATGCGAGACGCTTGTCTTACTACGTGTACGTGTAGTGTGTTGCTGTCTGATACCATGGCGCAGCACCCCATTGAGTCCGTTCACGCCGTATTTGTACACATGAACTAACCTTTTACAGCCTGTACATGAACTCGTTATGCACAGCCTATACATGAACTCGTTATGCACAGCTTGGGGTTTTATGTGTGTTGGGCGTTTGTGGAGTTGCGTAGTTGGCTGATTCATCGATAAACAAGGGTCGTCACGTCAAGAAGATGATTGGTCACTCTTTCGATGAGCCTTTTAGGGGCATGACGGGACCAAACAAACGCATTGTACACAAACGCATTGTACTGCTTGTTGTTAATCGTTTGATGAGCCTTTTATAGAATGTTGGGAACAACAAACGTATTGCACTGCATATTGCTCACCGTTAAATACATATTCAACCACAACCATTCCCGTCCCACATCAGTTTATACGCCGCCATAGCGGATCAATTAGAACGCCATTCGCGCACCGTGAATGGGGAGGTATGTATGAAGGGCGTGTGTTTTCTCTCTCGCGCAGATCCGAGTGCACAAAGTACGCGTGTTGGCTCTTGGTGATATCAGAAACCCCAAACCTAGGCTCCCGTTTAGTGTGGCATAGAGTGGTTCGGTCTCGAATGACTATCGCATCTGTCCTTCTGTGACACTCGCACCTAATATCACAGTATACTGCCACACCGCGTTCAATCCAACTCACTGTGACTGTCTGTGAGTGCATGTGACAGTCCTGTCTGTGGTGGCTACTGTGTCACAGGCACTTGAAGTGATGGTGATGCTGTAGCGACCTTAGCAGACTTCTCTAACAAACCCCACTGATGCTTCGTACGACTACTGTAGTATGACGTACGTATACGGAACTCTTGCGTGTGCGTTTATATCGGTGGTGAACGAGTGCATGCATAACTACGTATTGAGTTCGTTTCTACATGTAGTTCACACGCACACAACTACCTTTCCAAACAGTTCAATCGTGCCACCTTCTACACGTACAATAACTAGTGAAGTCACCACTTTTGACCATTTGTGGATAGCCCGAGGGGTTGTTGTAGAGATGATGAGTAGTCTATTGAAGTATGCTCGCTTTATGTAGAGTTCACTAGTGACGATAACTAGTGAAGTCACCACTTTTAACCATTTGCAAATAGCCCGAGGGGTTCTTGTAGAGATGAGGAATAGACTATTGAAGTATGCTCGCTTTATATAGTATTCACTAGTGATCACCTGGCCATGCGTATCAAGCGTTCTCTGACCACGACAGGGTCCCCATCTACGTGAAGGCAACTTAACAATTGGTTTATGCTAAACGTGAATTATAAACACCTAGTTAACAAAGCTCATATTCCTGAGAAGCAGAACTAAAACAATAAAAAGAACCATATTGTAAACCATGAACCCTTTTTAAACCCAATTCCAATGGACAGGTGCCGACAGCGGCACTGATACGCGCCTTGGCCGCAAATCACATGAGAAACTCGAGGGACGACTTCCTTCCGTTCTGCTTGAACGAGGATGGCGACATGGTGGATTCAAGTATGTCGGTGCGATAACCACACGAGCACAATATGGACTTTATAGATAGTAGATGGGATCACATGGGTAGATGTTTATGGACGTTTGAGTGAGTGTATTCAAGTATGTCGGTGCGATAAGCACACGAGCTCGATATGGACTTTATAGATAGTAGATGGGATCACATGGGTAGATGTTTATGGACGTTGGAGTGAGTGTATTCAAGTATGTCGGTGCGATAACCACACGAGCTCGATATAGACTTTATAGATAGTAGATGGGATCACATGGGTAGATGGTTATGGACGTTTGAGTGGTTTATTGGAGTATGTCGGTGCGATAACCACACGAGCTCGATATAGACTTTATAGATAGTAGATGAGATCACATGGGTAGATGTTTATGGGCGTTTGAGTGAGTGTATTGGAGTATGTCGGTGCGATAACCACACGAGTTCGATATGGACTTCATAGATAGTAGTTGGGATCACATCGGTAGACGTTTATGGACTTTTGAGTGGTGGATTCAAGTATGTCGTTGCGATAACCACACGAGTTCGATATGGACTTTATAAATAGTAGTTGGGATCACATCGTAGACGATTATGGACGGTTGAGTGCGTGCATTCCTAGTCTCCTGATTGTGTTTTGATCAAATACGCATATATTGATTGGCTATTGTGAAGATCATCTCAAATGTAGAAGCATCTTTAACGGACTTACACAGTCGCGGACCGCCTATCATCAACTGTAAACGCTCCACAGCGCAATCCGCTGGTCATACCATCCTCCTGTGCGAATCCATGTATACGTATACGTTTTGTTCCGTGTTGCGTATGGCTGTGCTGCTGTCTCCATGTCGATCATCCTTCCTGAATCGTACACATGGACAGACATTCGAAGCCACAACGATCTGCAGTGCATTCCCTAGCGATTCGATGGCTGTAGCGTCAATCTCTCTAAAACGTTAGGGTCCTAACCCCCCCCCCCCCCTCTACACACAGACCCTATCTTCTATGGTCACATTTCCTCGTTCTTGCATAGTCTAGTCCTAATACATGTCCCTCCTCTCGCACACTACACCCCCCTATCTTCTATGGTCACATTCACTCGTTCTCGCATAGTCTAGTCTTAGTATACGTAGTTCTATGTATTATAGCCAACACTAATGCCTTGTCGCCCGTTTCACACTCTCCTCGCTGCCCTGCCTGGCTGCGCAGGCGGGTTCGATAGGTACTGCCAAAGCGTTGAGCATAGCAAGCAATGGGGTGGTCAGCTCGAATTAAGGGCCTTGGCGGAAGCCCTACAAACGACTGTGATAGTGTATCAGGCCCGGTCCAATGAGATGCCCATTGAGATACCGAACTCCCAGGAGGAGCCACTTTTAGTATCGTAAGTGTGAGGTGTTACCCCATCCATCCATTGGTGCGCTGTCTGGCGAATCCAGTTGTGAGTGTGGACGTGCGTGCGCGTCTGATTGTGTCTGCGTCAGTCCAGGGCAACATTCTCTATGAGGGTTTCAAGTATGGACTATTCTTATTACAGGCTGAACGGGCTTATAGTATCTAGGCCCTTCGTACTTTCATAGTATCTAGGCCCTTCGCAAGTACGCATGGGCCATGCATGCTAGTTTGGGCAGTCATAGGTACACGCACAGGTGCACTGAAGTGCTGTCACACGCGCAGGGTGTGCTAGTCATTGGTATCGTATAGCTATGTCACCAACACAGCTACGTTCATCACCAAGCTTCAAATCCTGGTTATCTGATGTAAATAATAGGCATCGGTAGTGTCTGAACTATTTATGGTCCTTTGTATATGCGTGCATGAGTGGACCGTACATCAATACAACTAGGTGACAAATGTGAGTGGCCCTTCGACGGAGTGGTCTCGGGTGGTGTGTCATGTGAATTGGACTATGATACCAGGGGTTTTTCTTCACTACCCACCATTCGCCTGTTCTCTTTTTGTATAGTTTTAACACCCCGTCATATCGATACTTGCTGTTCTCTCTACCTACCCACCATTCACCTGTTTGTTTTTTGTATGGGTTTAACACCCTGTCATATCGGTACTTAATTTTCTCTCTACAAACTGGTACTGTATGCCTGCACTATTCAAATGCACAGATACCACCAGCACTCGTACACTCTGGGAGCCCACTACAACAGTCTACTCCAAACGACGTAAAGATAGGTGTATTCCGTAATTTAGTAAAAACCGTATTAAATAAAGCAGCTAGATCTATGTGGTCTGCAGTACGGTACCTTCATCCTCACACGAACTCTTACTAGTCGAAAAGATTTGTCAGCGTAAAGACGTATAAAGGGATGCGACGCAGGATATGCCATCTCGTTCAAACAGACTACTACAGAAGTGCAGAACCCTTTGTATTTTCTGTTGGAAATTGTTTTACTATTCTGGTATACAATTTCCCTCGGCCAGCAAATGTAAATCATATCATGGCCGCCAGAGTCGTATATTTTCTTTATTCTTTAGAGTGGGTCATGGACAGATTTATTTACGGATACTGTTGAGCCATTTATGGAAGTACACTATAGCATGTTCTCTCATACGCTCGTCTGTCTAATGCCGTGCGGTGCTGTGCTATATGAGAAACTACATACTACCATGCACACAATTTAATTGTATGGCTTGAATTCGAATATGACGCCTCGAAAACCTGACAACTCAGCACGCATAACGCAAACGGCTAGTACTTCTGGTTTATTCCACGAATTTGAAGAGCCAATTTACAGAGAACAGTCTTATCAGCTGAAACCTTTATTGTGTGTTCAAGAGTTTTCAAGGTGAACGAGGCACAACTAAGGTGCATGAAGTGATTCATAACAAACTTTTTCAAACTGTAACCCAAGTCAATCCGAAGACTTTTAAGTGTAACGATTTGATAGTTATGTAACAAATCAATTCCACACACACGCACACACACATATATATACATACATATATACATGAATATAAATATATACATATATATATATTAAATGTATAATTTGCACACACACACACACACACACATATATATATATATATACATACATAATTCATTTATGCATGCATACATGCATACATGCAGGCATACATAAAACATACATACATACATACATAACTATATGCACGCATACATGCCTACAAAAAAACATTTTTTTGTCCTGTTCGTCGCTTTACATGTGTCATACATATATACGTCATATACATGCACGCATGTATGTATACATGCAGACGTACACACAAAAATACGAACACCCACACACACACGTGTGTATGTGCACACAAAACGTATACACGTATAGACCACTGTATACTGGGGTTTCTGTAGGCTTCTGGACTCTTGGTTGTTTGAGGGCCCACAAATGGGTCTAATAGCGATACGGACGTTTTTTGGCGACATTCATAGCCTCCTAAAAAAAGAAGCTATGTGATATTTAGATGTGATATTGTCATAAGGGACAAGAAAAGCTTACACTTTCAGTTAAAAATTGTAGCCTGTAGGGCGTAGGTGTGAAATTAGGCTGTAGAGCTGCCTGTGGCCTGCTTTTCTAAAAATAGGCCAATAGGTGAACTCTACTAGAGAGTAAATACATAAATATTTGTATTTGTGTTTTGTTTTGTTTTGTATCTTGTGAAGAAATAACAGGAAAAACCAAAAAAAAAAACGTCAAAAATAAAGTGCCACGCAGCCCACGCGGGCCACGGCGCTACGCTGAGTCGCTGCCACAATTTTGCTCAAAGGCTCACAGACCCCGACACACACAATAAAAGAATAAGACGAGATTGTTTGTATTAAAAAAAAATAAAAAATAGATGGACATCCCACCTCCTGGCACCAGCCCCCGGGGCCCGGGGCCTCGGCCCTCCAGCCTCCAGGAGTCCAGGCACCAGCCACCGCCCACCAGCCTACCAGCCAGGTGTCCAGCGAGTGTCCCACCAGACTTATAGCTGTGACTCCTGTGAGCAACTGAGCATGTGACTTCACTCTAGGAATCTTAGAAATATTTACTTCGAGCGCATGACAGAATTTGTTTTTGAAAAACGACTATTTGTCCACGTGTAGTTTTGTCAAAAATAATAGTAAAGCAATCCAGTTCTACAAACTATATATATATATTTTAAAATAAATAAATAAATACATGGTATAGAGTAACTGTGAGTAAAACCAAGTGGCAAGAAGTGACCAACACCAGTAAGATGCGAGTAGTGAGACCAACGCCCAAACAATACACATCATGTGACATATATGACGATCAATAAAACAAAAAAAACTTCTTGATCGGAAGTATTTTAGTATTGACATAAATATGTCAGACTACCAGAGTACCAGTGCCAGACTGCCAGAGGCTGAGGCCCTGAGGGCCTGAGTAGCTGAGTCCCCGTGACCCCGTGACCCTGACTTTTACTACCTACATAACCCCCTGTACATCACTTTCAGTGTTCGCTGTTGACTCTCGTTGAGGCTTAGCCTCATATCGTTTGGCGTCATGTAAATAAAAGTTGATTTTTAAACGTTTAACAGATTTTTTTTTAGCATTGCAACGTATTCTAGTATATTTTGACCTGTATATTGTGACCTGAATAGTGCACCTATTCTAAAATTTTTGGTCTCATTTTCGATACCAGAATGTGTCGCCAAAACTAAATTATGGTATGTATAATTGTATATGCCCATTGCCTGACCTGGAATATGGCCCTTCTAGTAAAAACTGGACACTAAAATGGAAGTATACGTTTGATTTTAAACGTTTAACAGATCACTTATTTGCGTTGCAAGAGGTTAGTGTTCACTGATGACTGTTAAGGTTCAACCTATTTTAAAAAAAAATTGTTAACTGGTGACAAGTTGACAACTTGTGACTTATGGGTTATGACGAGTTGACGACTTTAAAAACGAATTAAGTTGAAGAGGAGACGACTTTTCAGTTTTTCTCTTTTTGTGGACTTGAACTTGTGTGTGTGTCTGTGTGAGTTGTGTCTTGCGATTTGTGAAGTATTTTTTGTCTTTACATAAAAAAACAAAAAAGTAAATGTCAAAACGCACGCCTAGTAGAGAGAGCCTATAACAAAAAATATAAATTATAAGGGCAAAATGCCAAACAGAAACAGTAAAAAAAATACTATTGCGGCCATCCGGAGTAATTACTCCGAAGTAAGATGATATCGATCAGTTTAATTGAATATGACTGGCTGAACTTGTTGTTTCATCTTTACAACGTACCAAAACAAACACTTTATATAAATTTATTGAGATGAGCAATCCGAAATCCAAATATAGGCAACTCTGTAGATTTTTCACAAAGAATTATCGATTGCAACGATTTTTTTAATATATGTAGGTGCTATTTAATTGGACATCCGCTAAAAAGGTTGTCCGATTTGCACTTCACTGCACAGTTCACAATTCACATTAAGTTTATTAGACTTCAGACAACTTGTTACTGGTTTAAAACATTTATCGGCGGTGTTATATTGCGGCTACTCTTTCAATAGAGTAGAGGGTTATGTATGCTGAGTGCAGAGTGCAGAGTGCAGATTATAGAGTTGCAGACTTCTTGCAGAATGCGGATTGTAACTTACAGCGATCCAAACTTCTTGAGTGTAAGTTGTACTCTTGTTGTACGTCTTGACTCTTGTAGTCTACGAGTCTTCGACTCTACGTAGAGTCGTAGACTCCAATCACTCCATCACTCCTGCTTCTTATTTATTTAAACATTTGGTTTCTGTCCAGCCTTTGGAGAATATGAGTATTGATGTAATACGAATTGGGAATGAGTTGGGACTTGAAACTTGGGAGTTAGGGCTTGGGACCTGGAGTGGGACCTGAAGGCTGAGGGCTGAGGCCTGGCCTTCGGCCTGACGGCCCAGGCCCCTGGGGGGCGGGAATCGGGATGAGGGCGGCTGAATCGCTGAGAGCCTGGACTCCTGGAGGGTCACTGTCTCACTGAGAGTTGAGACTTTTTTAACCCTTTTCGGAAAGTTCGGGGCCTTGAGTGATGACTGATGAGTCTTGAGTCTTGACTCTTTCTCTTGTGGACAAAACAAAAATATTTTATAAAATACTGAATCCTGTACTAAATTTGATGTCGTATAAAATAAAAGAGTATATTTCAAATTATTATGTTTTATATACATAGCGCAACGGATATGTCCTATGTGGACAAAATATTTTATAAACACTGAACCCTATACTATATTCGAATTGTATAATATATAGTATGTTTAAATTATTATGTTTTATATATAGCGCAACGGCTAGAGAGCTCGTCAACACAAACAATTCCTACTATGGAAGTCGCAGACAGCAGTCCAGCACTAATAATATTTCATTTTCATACTGTAATTTGTGTTCTTGTGAGGTTAACTTTTATTTAAAAAAAAAGACCGGCCTGATTGTGAATTGTGATCTGTGAGTTGTGAGTTTGTGAGTTTGTATGTGTTTAGGTGTACGCGTGTGTGACTGTGTGAACTGTGAACAGTGAACAGTGAACAGTGAACAGTGAACAGTGAACAGTGAACAGTGAACAGTGAACAGTGAACAGTGAACAGTGAACAGTGAACAGTGAACAGTGAACAGTGAACAGTGAACAGTGAACAGTGAACAGTGAACAGTGAACAGTGAACAGTGAACAGTGAACAGTGAAGTCTGAAGTCTGAAGTCTGAACTGTGAAGTTGCTTGTGCCATTGTGACTCATGGGTCATGCAAGTTGTGACCAATACATTTTTATTTTATTTCAAGAAATATGACTGAGTCACTGTGAGTCGTGACTCGTGAATCGTGAGTCTTGAGTCTTGATTCTTCACGGAGTCTTGACTCTTCAGAGGTGAGTCTCTGAGAGTCTGATGACTGAGTGACTGAGAGTCTGTCTGAGACTCTGAGACTCTGAGTGTCTGAGTGGCTGAGAGCCTGTTAGAAAGTTTGAGACACGTGAGTGACGCGACTCGCGAGTATGTTCAGCTTTCATTGAGTACTCTCAAAGTGCTTGACTATTTATATATCAGAGTATCGTTTGACACTGATTAATTTGTTTTAAAACAGAAGGTAATGTAATTTTTTTGGGTATGCACGAACCAGCACTGTCCAGCAGTCGCCAGTCCAGCAGTGAGAAGTCAGAGTACTGAGACACAAATAGTGAAAATATACAACAACATACAAAAGTCAAACACATACATTGCACGAGTTCATTGATTCGCATCTCAGCAATTCAAAATGACGAAAGCTTTTACGATTAGAAGTTCTATAATAGCGGCGATTGCTATTTTATGCATGGTAAGCACACAATTGTTTCGTTTAAGTTACCTATATGCTGTCTTAAAAATGGCTTGATGATCAAAATCACTGTTATACTTTTAATAGATTGTAGATCTTATTGAAGTCTGTTTAACACACGTTTGTAGCCAGCCTTACTTACGTCCATAAGCTCATTCCCAATGCGATTCTTTCTTGTAGATATCGCCAGCTATATCTATCGCAGTCCGGGATACAGAGGATGATACCTCGGCGTCAGAAGTTGCCGAGATTGAGACCGATTCCGCCGATCTCGAAATCAATTCTGCAGATGCGACGGACGTTGAAATCGCATCAGACATGGAGACAATGCCAGCGATATTTACTGAGGAACAAGTTGTTCAAGCTCGTGCGGAAGGCATCGATCTTTGCACGTATTTTGGTATGTCTGTCTATCGGTAGTTTTAATTTTCAGTGTAGAAGCGCAACAGCATGTCCTACCATTGACAATCACAAGTATCGTAAGTATTTAGTGAAGAAGTATGTGCATTGCCATATTTTTAATGCAATGAATTCGTAAATCTAAGTGGTCAAATAATGAAGATTCGACATGTAGTGAATGTACAGTTTCGTGGCGTATAGGTTGTACGTTGTTTCACTTCTTCATCAGTACCTTGACAGTATAAGCATTGTACATAGGCTCGGATTTACTGAGAAACAAGCTGACAAATTCACTTTTTTTCTTTTCGCAGGGGGTATCTCGTTTTTCGGACATGAAGACCACAATGAGGTCTGCTGTAGTAAATCCTGTGGCGAGTGCGGTGCCGGAGGGTGTGGTGATAGAGACGGCGGTTATGACAGTTGTTGTATAAGTGGTATTATAATTGCGGAAAAGGTATGCGCCGATGGGCAAGATGCACCATGCGTACTCCCGGGTTTACCTTTATCGCCCTTCTAAATTCCGAGCAAGAGAACTTATTTTGAGCCTATTCCATGGGCAAAGACACAAAGAAATAATTAGTCATCAGTATTTCACTACGTACCTCTATAACATAACAATAAATCGCCGCACGGGCAAGCTGCCACGGCTTCCATCCTTCAATCGTGTCATATCTTCACCCAGTCCATATCTTTCCGTGTGTCAGCAAAGATGAAGTAGGCTTGTATTACCAAGTACTGATTCATACGTTCTAAGACGGCTTTAAAATATAAAACGTATTTACATATTACGTGGATCGACCCACTTCAGTCTGCAGTGCATTCACCTTTTTAGATGCCCCCTTTCTCGCCAACTGAATAGCCTGCAAGACTGGAGTACGATATTCAGTATTTCATTCATCGCACAGCTCTTTTTCAAAATAAAATCAAAAGTCCAGGTATGACCTTATTAGTAGTATGGCTTTCTATCTTTGGAGGCTATGGACGGTTCGATTTTTTTTCCAGCATACTACTCGCACTGGTCATGGGTTAGAATGCCAAGCCGGTTGAATACTCGCACGCCATAGACAGTTCCTGGTCCATGAGTGAACACTATATATCACTATCAAGTTTAATAAACTCTCTCCATGAAAGCAGAATGAATACTCGCACGCCATAGTCAGTTCCCGGTCTATTAGTGAACACTACA
The DNA here is from genome assembly GCF_001186125.1 of Sphaeroforma arctica JP610. Lineage (NCBI taxonomy): Eukaryota > Ichthyosporea > Ichthyophonida > Sphaeroforma > Sphaeroforma arctica. The sequence goes on along the minus strand of NW_014039678.1, from coordinate 22,389 downwards.
TATTTCTAAGTTGAAATCCACTACTGTGCCCACACGGCATAGTCCGTTCCCGGTCTATGAGTGAACATTACAAATTTTTTAAAGTTGAAATCCAATTCTGTACTCACACGCCATAGTCAGTTTCTGGTCGATGAGTCGATGGATGTCGATAGGTCATTAGAGTTCAAGGGGTCTGTATATCTGAGGCATCATGAAGCACTTCATTGGCACATATTGCAAATAGCAGGCAACCAAATCTACGGGATGGATTCGACTACCTTGTCCATTGTCAGTAGGCCCTTGTTGAAGTGTTGGAAATACGAAACACGCACCTAACCATAGTGGACATGGTACTTTATTCCTTTTTACTAGCGACGTAGTCTACCGGAACGAAGTCTAAGCCATCGATGCCGGAATCGCTTACTAATTTGGGACGAGATATGATTTTTAAACCGAAATGCAGACTCAACCGCCAGCAGGCTAGTGATATACACAACCACAGACCTACATGCTTGATCCTCCTCTCCAGAGAGCCTATATGATAATATTGATGAAGGACAAGGTAAGCACTCTCAGCGAGGTTTCGTTGTTTACAACAAGTATGCAGTCTACGTTGGACATATACTTCGGACAAATTTCTGAGACACTTTCGAGAAATTGACTTGGCGCTCGCTATATTCCCTCAGTAAGCTGAGCATGTGTCTGGCATCGTGGACCGCAGTATATATGCATGACAAGCAGCGACAGCCCATCAGACACTGGAGCACACAGATATGAGTGAAAAAGTTCTAACTAAACACAACTAAACACAACTAAACACAACTGGAACCATTCGGAAGACTGATGGCCAAAGGGTATCGACATACCGTGAGGATAGAGCAGAGACAAGATGGTCATGACGACTGCTGTGCAGCCGACGATCGGGATCTGCAAAGTACAGGCAATCGATTCTTTGCATGAGAACTTGTTGAATTAGGTGTATAATAATTTAAAAACGCACACAGACAGAGACACAGACACATATATAAAAATATAGATATTCATGCAGACACACAAACACACACACACACACGTGCACACACACACACAC
>NW_014039678.1:14883-17616 GCF_001186125.1 Sphaeroforma arctica JP610 | reverse complement strand
ATTACGGGATAACAGCAACCGAATAGATGCACTTGAAAATACAAATACACTTACCGTTCATGAAAGTATAGTCTATATCAGGAAAAGCCTCTATCCTTTCTCCTGGCGGTAACCTTCCCATGTAACGTAGTATATTCGTCACTTGAGTCTTGGCCAGCATACTCTGTGGGGCACAGATGAGTTGGTCAGAGGAAGCGAACGCTGGGAGCAATGGGGGATAGTCCTTGTCAGGCATCCGTTCAGCTGTACTGGCTACACTCATGGATATGATACACACATACATACACACACGTACACAACGCACATAACGCACATAAAGCACGCACACACACACACACACACACATATATATATATTTATATCAAATATTCGTACACACACACACACACATACACACACACACATATATATATTTATATCAATATATTCGTACACACACACACACACACACACACACATATATATATATATATAATTAGTAGTTCTTATCATATAAACTACAACAAAATACCTACCTGTATAACATTAGTTCTATCTAAGCAGTCTATACAATTAGTTCGTATCACACCCGTCTGGCGGCGCACCGTGTTGCCATACGAATCCAGAAAGAAGAATCTGAGGTACATCAGAAATCGGGGACAGAGAACCAAAATGTTTCAGAATCGGATTGATTTATGAATTAGAACTAAAAACCGCTATTTACAGCGAATGGTCAGGTCGAGTGGAGTAGTGTACTGCAAGAAGTGGGTGCGCATTGCTGGGCCTGATCAAAACAGCACAGTGGAGCAAGACACTATCAAAACGTACATACAAAACATATACTCACATAACCAACCTATACACTTACTTCCTGTATCTTTACCCGTGCCGCGAGGAGATACAGTCAAGATACACTCCACTTTACGAGCACACCTCTCACTGACACAGCCGCAGCCACACAGACATCCCTCATAAGAGACACAACCCATTCTCATCCATCGCTTATGACATGCATTAGCATTCCCTCTTGTAAACCCAAAAAGGAAAAAAGGTGCCAAGCTGACCTACCCGTCATTTTCCAGGTCGGGCATGAGATCGGACTGGAGCATGCTCAATTTGCCCCATTGCATCCCCTTGCACTCCTTATGGAAATCAAACCCAATATACCGCACAAATTCGTTCTTGTACGCCTTCACGAGTGACCTGAACTTGTTTCCGAGGGCCAATTCGGCCCCATTTTGGTCTATAAGGTCAACCAGGACCACTTTGCCATAGGTTTGCAACAGCTTATCCATATGCTTGACAAACGAGGTTTCGTTCTTCATATCTTGCACCGGGAAAGTGATCGATGGCTTATACCGAATATCAACCTGACCACAGCCACAAGACAGGGGGGAGGGGGATTAACAAATGTGCCAAAGTGGGGGGGGGGGCGGGGGCGGGTTAGCAGATGTGCCAAGCGGACATGTGAGTTTACACGAATAGGGGAAGGTTTCTCGTGCAGTGGTGAGGAAAGACTGAGGGACTAGGGTTTAGGGTTTTTGGGTTTGTAACCTAGAACTTCAAGGGTGATATCCATGAAACGCCAGTATGGGAATCGCGCTGCCTATATGACGGAGAAATAGTTTTGATCTTATTTACTTAAAGCAGAGAATTCGAATACAAAAGCAGGTGCAAACACTTGCGCATATATATCATGTACAAATACAATTGATACAGGTTGTGTAGACATTCGTGATTTACAATATTTCACAATAATAAATAAACAGTTGTAGGTACGTCGTGCTCGTTCATCTGCATCGACATTTGCCAAACACGTACCACTGCCAGACTAAAGGTATTTCTACGGTGGTTTACAACATCCAATACACACGTGTAGGTGAATAGTGCTTTCATATGTATTCATACCACCGCACACACCTGTTGTTGCCAGAACAGAGGGATGGATCCTCGCACTTGCACATATGATCCTGTGAGACCATGACTCTGTACTATTTGTTCCACTTCACAAAAGTTAGCCACGTCGCCGTCTGAATTGATACCTCGACAGTTATATCTGCGTCCGTGTGCGGGGGGACGGCATGCAATATCATTGTATGAGTGGCAAGGCGGACCAGTAAAATCTAAGTGATTGGGATATATATATATATATATATATGTATAATATATATATACATATATAGGGAGATGGAGAGAGACAAAGAGAGAGAGAGAGAGAGAGAGAGAGTCAGAGAAAGGGAGAAGGAGAGCAGCTCATGATAAGCCGAGCCGCAAAAGATTGGCTAAGGCCTGGTGTAGGTCACTGCTAAAAAACCTACACCTACACGACTGTCTGTCAGTGTCACAGAAGACTCATAGCCAAAATGCTCTACGATTCTCTACGGAGCGATGTGTAAACCAATCTCATGCACAGGCCGAGCTCTCAATAACAGCCATGGCTATACCATAAACATACGTCTCCCACAAGCACACGCATACGCATTGGTCTGACAGTTGTGCGAGGTTGCCATAGCAACCCTGCCAGACGACCACCGCCGACATAGACTTAAAGGCGCGTACCTGATGGCCTGTCTTGCAGCAAGGCACACCACCTGGTACGAATAGACACGAACTAACACACCTTCTTCTTAATTACAGAAGAATACTACCAACGTCTACAAACACGCAAAAACATACTCATTCTGTTTTCACACACACACACATACTCATTCTGTTTTCACACACACACATACTCATTCTGTTTTCACACACACA
>NW_014039678.1:0-12243 GCF_001186125.1 Sphaeroforma arctica JP610 | reverse complement strand
TTATACATTAAACGAAAACCACCTACCTGCAAACTCGATGTCACATCGTACGAATACGAGAATATAAAGGTTTTTGTACTGATCAGCCATTTGAGCATATCGACATACTCGGCATCTCGTTGTACCTCCTCTGGCGTAGCATAGACATTGTACCTTATGTAATCCACATCATTAACCCTCCATAGCGTATGTCCTCTCACCCGTCCGGCAATCGCGCTCTTAGCCGTAACTACTAACAATACAGGGCCTGAGGGCAAACGAAGCACACCTAGGACTCCATGCACACAGCGCACATTGTGGCCAGACAGTACAGCTGCTTCTACCGGCTTTATAGTATGTGTAACACGGTCTATCTCAGCCCAATGTGGCGATTTTCGGTGGTCGGAAAAGAGGGGTTCCAAGCGGAAGGTGTTCTCCTCGATGTATATATTCAGCGTGTCTGGCAACATGTTGAGATAGATTATACATGCACAAAAGTTTCATATGCTTGCTACTACTACGATATACGCTTAATATCGCGTACTTTATGGTAAGTAGACCACTTTCTCCCCAGTGATATGAGCCACACAGCACACTCACTATATATTATAACAATATTTATGAGGTGTTCAGCATGCGCACCTAACCATGTCAAGTGTTGGGATAGCCTTGTACCGCAGTTGTATCAGGTGGGGATAACAAGGCGTGTTGACAGAGTGGCTCTAGTACGGGATACGGCACGAGTGGACGCTGTTCACATATCCACCGTGTGGCGATATATCTAAGTGTACATGTAGTGGCAACGCCAGAGTAGAGCCTGGTGGCACTTGGCATTTAGTTTGGCCCGGTCGTTATATACGAGATATGTTTTACATATGTATGACTAATCCTTATCATCGGCAAATTATACGGCCATCCAAAATGATTGGTTGCGAGTCTGCGGCAAAACAACGACGTCATTATATTTTAAAAATTGGGAAAAAGACACCCCACTGTGTGTGTGTAGATGACGATACTGTTTTTAAAAAAAACAAAAAACAAAGCATACGTGCACGATGATATTGTTTAGAAAAAATAAATATGTACGACAGGCTACGTATTTACAATTGTTCATGCTATAGATACATACATTGTGTTCCTCATTGGGAAGGGTATTCGAACTTCTCATTACCCTATAACTGGTGAGGGCTATGACCTGAAGGCTGACAGCCACAGGATGATCAAATATTGTAGGTTTGCGAAGGATACGTTGTTATAGCTTGTAGGTTTTGATGGGTAATTATGGAACAGCCCAAAATGCAAAATAGTATTGACAATCCTGCCTGATATGAATGCAGAGATAGTAAGATTATATTTCACGATGGAGTTTGAAGGTGAAGAAATATATACAAATTGATATAGATATATATAAATATAAGAAATATATACAAGTATCTACCAGAGTTACCCCGACTTGCCGAGACCAGGTGTTTGCCTATGGCGTGGTGCACGTTGCACGCCTGTACACTGATGCACCTGTAGCTCAGAATTCTAGACAAATACGCAAGCGTTACACTAGCAAGTTCAAACTAGTAAGGTATGGCACCAAGATACCAACACCAGCTTTGCTAAACGGGTGGAATACGAATACACTCAGTGAGGCCCCAGGAATTTGTATATATGTTCCAGCTGCATCAACGCTGCGGCCGAGTTTGAACACTCACATATGCATGGAAGTATGTGTACGCATGTGTATGCTTTGTCCACATCTGTAGCGCTCCTGTTTGATATAACCACCATATTGCAATGTAGAGGCTGTGAGTCCTTAGCTGTGCTCACCAAGTAACTGCTGCACAGCATCCCCTCGTGAGTATCATTAAAAGAAACAAAATATAAATAGAAACGTAAGCAAAAATCAATAGTTCAAGAGTGACTACGTCTTTTACAGGACCGCGAAGATTGCCCAAGACACATCAGATACCCTAACACACTTATGTGGTACATCTCAATAGAAGTTCTACAATACTGCATCTGAGTGTGATCGAAAGGATCGACAATCAAAGCAGTCACACGCCGAGAGTGTAATCCGAAATACATCTCGATATAAGTCCTTAAAATACTGCACATACCTGAGTGTGATCGAAAGGGTTGACAATCAAGGCAGTCACAGGCCGAGACGTATATCCAAATTCATGGAAGTACTATATGTATATTAAAATCCTAAGTTTAGCACTATATGTATATCCGAACAAATAGACTAGTACTATATGTATATCCAAACCGTCAAATTAGTACAATATATATATATATTCAAATCCTCGGGTTCGTACTATATCTTTGTTTATAAATTACTCGTTCATGTTACTTCCTAAATATTTCTGCGTGGTGGTATTAAACACCCCACGTGTACGAGCCTCTTTCCATGCATTCACGGACCCATCGGCCTCCACCCACGAGCAATGACACTGCAATGTGCTATCGCCTGTGTACATGCTCGGTTGATCTAATACTTGTACTAGCACCTACGTGTGTATATGCTAATTAATGTCTTGCTGATGCTGCCTTGCCTTAGCATCGAAGTACTACATATATCACCTGCTGGCGCATCCCTTACTTCAACACTTATGTTTGTAGGCACCCATCATATACGTGTATGTGTGCCCCCTACGTTTGCTTCCTCACATCAGCATCTGTGTTTGTATATGTATCATCTTCATTTTCATCCTCACTGTAGCATCTGTGTGTGTATATGTTTCACTTACTGTTGCCTCCTCACTTTATCATATACCTGTATGTATGCCCTTGCGTTTGCTTCCTCATTTCAGCACCTGTGTTTGTATATGTATCACCTCCATTTTCTTCCTCACTGTAGCATCTCTGTGTGTATATGTATCACCTACTGTTGCCTCCCCACTTTCTCATACACGCGTGCGTTTGTGTGCCACCTGCGTTTGCTTCCTCGTTTCAGCATCTATGTGTGTATATTCCCCGTCTACTGTTGCCGCCTCACTATCATACCCGTGTGTTTGCGTGTCACTTTCATTTGTTTGCTTACCTCACTTCGGCATCTACGTATATATGTGTATCACCCACTGTCGCCTCCTCGCTACAGCATCTGCGTGTATATAAGTCTCACCTACACTTACACCCGCTCTCTCCCTGTACCACACACGTGTCTATGTGCATATATCTTATCTACTGCTGCTTTCTCCTCAAACCACCCCACTTCTTTAAATCTGGTGCCACCCCCATAGGCCTCCTGCCCCTGTCGTCGCTGCTCCATATCCTGCTCACCGGACGTGCGGTGTCGGTCGTCTCCACTGATTGGTTCTCATTACCCATCGAAAAGGGGTGTGCCCTAAATGTCAGCGGCGAGGGCTGGTCTTCAATCGCCGACGGTATTGGACCGGTGTCCGCATTTGCGGGTAGTTTGAGACTGATGTCGCTGGGGGAATAGTTCCCTTCCGAATGCGACCGAGAATGTCCTGATTTAGAGTGTCCTGGTTTGCGGTAGCTGGGTGATAACGCACAGAGGTGGTCCGAAGTTCGGACGGGTGTACTCGTAGTTGCGGGTGAGAGTCGGGGTACATACATTCGTTTGCGGGTGGGTAGGTATGTGCGCACATTCAGGTCTGACCGGGTATTGGTCAGCTTCGCACGCTCGCCTATACTCAGCTGCACGCTATATGTGTCTCCATTGTAGGCCCACAATGATCCCGGGGCGGACAGTTGAGTTCGGGTGCCACCAGGTTGTCCCTTTCCAGAACTCAACCGCACCTCCGATGTATTAAACTCTTCCGGAAAATTCGGGTTCGAACTAATTTTCTGGCGCTCCAGATTCCCCAAAATCTCCTTCCCCTTCGGATCCGAATCCATATTTGAGCTCCAAAAATTAACACTCTCGTCGCGCCTTAGCATTGCACCGCTCTCTAACGCCCGCCTCACTGCGACCAGGCGGCTACAGTCTTCTGCGTCCTTACTATTCCGCCTTAACCTCAGATTCTGGTTGGTGTACAGGCTTTCGTCTGCATAATCGGGTATGTGAAGAGGGAGACTTGTGAACGTCTGGTTTAAATTCAACGGCGAGTAGGTAGGATAAAGTCCCGTCCTTCCCGCATGTGCACCCAGATTCGACTGTGTCCCATATGTCCCGGGCAGACCCAGGTGTGCGGCCAGGTGGATACCTCTGGTAGAGTCTGGTATCCCCATTGCACTCGCACGCCTCATAGAAGACTTCGCGGAATTCACACGAGGGCTCGAGAATTCGGATTTGGACTCGAATTGTCCCGACTTTGCACCCGAATTCACACGTCCGGTTTCGCTCTGAGTTGACTTGTCACCACGTGTGATGACATGCGTAAGTGCGTGTGATGTATGGCTTTCTGCCTCGGAGTCACATTCACTGTTACAATCAATATGATCCACGTCGACCATCTGAATCTCTCTGGTTTGTTCGGGTGAACTTGATGCGGAAGTGATCTCAAGGTCTACTGACGAGAAGCACAAGTGTAATGGGTTAGTCTGACATACACAAACTCAATCTTAGATGAGATAAATAATTTGAAAACATGATTCACCATTTACATACATAATACACACACACACACACATATATATATATTTATATATATAATCGGGCACGAGTACAACTTATATCTCTATACATGTATTATAAAATCTGGATAGATGTTCTAGCATGTGTCACATAGTATCCAGGTATCTGCGCAAAGGTTCTAAGTACAAACATTAGACAATGTGAATTTCCAAATTGATTTATCAATGTATGCACACGTTACCATGCATTGGCATATACATAGTGAGATGATACATATTGAGATGGATTATTAACAACTGTAAGGCTTGATATATATATATATATATATGAAAAACTCGCATCTTGCTAAATAACCAATATGCCTAACACATACCTATGCCACTGGCCCTGATCTTCGTGTAGTGCCAGTACCACATGGCCATCACGATGACAATTTGCACATCGTATATAAGAATGTTTATAAAGTACTCCATGCTCAGTATCCTGGCTGAGTCACCATCTCCGAAGATCTTCTCAAAGAGATACCATGACAGATTGGAGTAGATGATGCCGAAGGTCACAACTAGCCAGAAGCTCATAGACATGCGCGTTGTCTCGAGATGGTGTTGTTTGAGTTGCGTCCGCAGGCGCATCAGCATGAGGATGACTACCAGGAACATCAGAAGATACAGAACCTAACAAGATACGAGGGTAATAAACGTGTTAAGATCAGTTGCTGGTTGAGTGCAATCCGAAGGTATCTGAGCATATTTCCCTTCGATTACAGATTGACTCTGATCAATATGCACAGGAGGCGAAGAGCGACACCTAGAGCTGAGATTAGGACTGCAAGGGGCAATGCCAAACACAGCACTTGCAGGACACAAGGAGCACAAGACACCCCAGCCACAGCCTTCTAGATAGACAGCCTCAGCATGCACCGAGTCTCGTCGAGCACAAGGAGATGTAAAAGCTATACGATGTACTTTAAAGGGCCGATACATCAGCGGATACTATGATTGCCCGGGCGTATGCTCAGTTTGAATCCCGCAGTTTAGCACACATACTAACAGGATTACATCTACCAACTCGATCTCTACCAGCATGCTAGAGGCAGCAGCTATAGATTTGCAGGTCAGTGTATGCGTCTGTATAAGATTCAGTGTGTGAATGACAGCGGACATTTGAAACGCAACCGTATACTTCAAACTTGAAATAGCCCCAAATAAAGGCCCCACCAGACAGACCATTACCAATCTTCATAGAACACGTAGGGGTTTAGACGACAGATTGTTACCAATTCTCAAAGAACGCGTAGGGGTCTAGGATGCACCCCAATCTAAGCAACCGGCAAATCTCTATAGCAAAAGTAGAAGACTTTCATTTGAACAAGCACTATCCAATAGACATATTCCACGCAGACACTTACAAGACGCAAGCATAGCCATAGGCTGTCTCGAGCATAACTACATCTAACAACATACGGAAGCCATGCATGCATCCGGACACGTGGGTCTTCTCAATAAGACGGGCAGATATAAAGACATGTAATACGCGTACAAGCTCACCTGAAGTGGTACGAGAAAGTACCAGTCCACAGGGTCCCCAATAAACACCAGAAAGAGATATCCGACAGCAAAGGGCATTATCAACTTGGCAAAGGTTATGAGCAACCAGGTCTGGTCTAAGCACAGGTTACGAACCGGGGGGAATTGCCAGCGCCGCTTCTCAAATGATATCCAGCCATAGTAGAGTATGAATATACGCAGGTCAAGAATGAACAGCGGCAGTATAGTCATAGGACGCCCGAGGCAGTAGAAAATCCATAGCACGTGGTCTGCAAAAGAGGCGAGAACACGAGATAGAGTACAGAAAGGATTATGCATTAGTACACGCACACACAAATATATACACAATTCCGTATATAGATAATACATATACATATATATCATACCAATACAGAAGTACCCCCCCCCCCACCATATATATATATATATTTTCATATACAAACAAAAATAATATGTACACACACAAAAGACTATATATATATATACACACATTAACATATAAATATAACAAAAATAACCTATAAATGTATATATACACAGAAATTCGAAACACAGAGGTACGATGGAGTTAAGCCCTCTATCATCCGTCTCAGTAAAAGCCATGCAGATTTAACGAAAACTACGCCAGCTGATACCTATCGTGGTGGCGAATTGTGTATATAAACATATAACTTGTTGCGCAAAGACGGTTTATAGTATATACAGTATAATTTAGTATTACGCAAGAATTCTAACAAATATTGGTAAATATTCATGCATGAAACATACAAGATAAATCCATACTCTACATACATTAAAACAAACATACACACGCACTCTCTCTATAAAAAACAATAATATATGAATATATATATATATATATATATATATCTATATATATATACATATAAATATATTTATATGAATAAATATAAATATAAATATAAATAAATATATACGAAGGGTATGTACTTAGACATTCAAAGATATATCAATACACGTACATCATACACACATGTAGAATACAATCCACGTGTACACCCACGCACAAAAAGCATATATATATATATATTATGTAAGCAAGAATATAGCTTCCACTACATACATACCAATATGTATTTGTATACATATATATAAAAATACAAACATATATTTCTATTATTATATATATAAACACTCATACATGTGTATGCACGTGGATACAAATACATGAATAAATACACATGTATACATACATACATATATAATACACACATACAGATATATATATATATATATATATACATATTTATATACATATTATATTCAAATACAAACACAAGTGCAAACAAGGACGTAGTGACTGTCTATGTTTATCTGTACATGATGCGGAACATATAGTACTCACAAAGTGAAGTAAAAATGGTGTCGGAACATACTAATACCACCTACGATCAGCATGGCATAATTGAGATACAATGCATGTTGACTACTTTTGACAGGGCAGCCTATAGTGTTTACTGCATATCAATATCTAATATAATTATTCGTGCACGTATCAAACGAACATCGGGGGTCAACAAAGGATTGTGAATACCCATAGACGGATATGTATGCGATATATATCTCAAATTAATGTACAGTTCTATAGTAATTGGTACAGGACTGATCATACCGAAATATATTGAACTGTTAATACACCATTATAATGAAATATAATTAATACAATAGTTATCGCCTCTACGAACATTGCCATAGCATATACAATTAATATATTGATCATTGCATCTACAATTGATACAATGTTCATATTGCAATATACTATTTTGTAGATATATTGGCCATATTGTAACATACTTACAATTGCCTAAAAAAGTGTATTACCATGATATACAATTCATACTGTAATATACTTACAATTGGCGAGTTGGGAGCAGAACAAGTAGCAAGTCAGCTCGCCGATCTGAAACGCATATCCCAGAATAGACGCCAGCACGAACAGTACTGGGAACCGCGTGGAATTGCGCAGGCTTCTGGTTAGTACGACTATGTACGCATATGCAACTGCGATAGTTAAGATATTGATTATACCTAGCACTCCCAGACCCGTTCCCAGAGGGGTGGGAACACATACTAAGTCTTCCATCATACTGGCAAAGTCAAGTACGAACAGAGTGATCTCCGCACATGGTAGTGAATGTTTGTGCGGACCGGCTGGTATACCAGTAGGCCATAAGTATGTCTATAAAGATAAAGACAGGATCAGTACACTTCTAGCAACCGCTGGGTAGCCGGAGCATATTCATATGTAAATATGTATGTATGTATGTATGTATGTATGTATGTATGTTTGTAATTATGTATGTATGTTCATCTAACTTGAAAATTAAAATACAGTTGGTATCTGAATTCTGGACTTCCAATAAGTATGACGCAAGTGTAATTGGTGACTCTCAGTCTCTATTTTTAAAATTACCCCTTTCGTAATAATAAAAATGTTTGCCACACTGACGAGTGACGTCTGACGAGTGACTGAACTGACGAGAGTGACGAGTCTGACGACAAACGTCTGACGGCCGACGGGACGGATCACGGACGGGTAAATAGACTCCTCAAAAGCCTATTTATCCAAAAAATAAATTAAAAATGAACAGTGTAACACTGTAAGTCTGTAAATGTCAATCTTTTTTAAAAAACAAAAAGAAAGAAGAGGCTAAATATAAAATATGCTGTGACTCTGTGTCTCTGTGACCCCCGATTTTTTTTTGGAGTTGTCAAAAATAATGTATTTTGTTTAAAACAAATTAATTTAGCTGTTTTTGTTCTGGGTTGTTTGTCTGTCTTTGTGAAAAAAACAAAAAAAAGAACAACAAAAACAATTGAAACAAACCCCATTGCTCTTTTTTTAGGTTATGTACTAACCTCATTACGTTTCCCGTTAAAACGCAATAAATATTTAAATAAGCGTTCACGTTCAAAGTTTATCCTAAATATAGACTATGGTTTACATATAGGTACGTTTTTGAGGCGGGCTGTTACGAATTATACTATTTTTCACCTTGTGTCAGTTGTAAATAGTTTCAAATCGCCTTTTCATTTTAAAAAAGGTCAATTTCTCAGGTGCAAATTTGTAATTTTCACGGTCGATTTGCCCCCGATATACTTTAAAACGCTGCTCTTAAAAAACAAAACTTTTTGCGTTTACGTTTAAAGTTTATCGCATACAAGCAAAACGTATTGAGCTTAGGGCCTATGTATGACAAACCACATAAAAATTTTAAAAATAGTATTTGAAACGGTAAACCACGATATAATGTTTTTTCTCGGGCTCTTGAGCCTCTCAGTATTTACTGAGTAGCGAGTACATATTTAGAATATTGGGTTGTTTTTAAAAAAAACAGGCAAATACAGTGAGGAGTCAGGACTCGAGAGACTCGTTTGTCTTTTAAGCGTTTTAAAGTATATCGGGGGCAAATCGACCATGAATTTTTTCCTCCAAATTATGCACCTGACTAAATGACCTTTTTTAATGAAAAGGCGATTTGAAACTATTCACAACTGATAAAAAGTGAAAAATAGGACAATTCGGGACAGTTAGGCCGCCTCAAAAATGCACCTATTTGTAAACCAATAGGACTTTATTTAAAAGATACTTTGAACGTAAACGCTTTTTTTGCGTTTTAACGGGAAACGTAATGAGGTTAGCTGACAGACTTTCGGAGAGGAATAACCTACTAGTAGTGAGTAAATATCAAAAACTCAGTTTTACTCCGTGGCGATCAGGCGGGTCAGCTCTGTGACTTCAGTGAAGTTCAGAAGTCCAGTATCGGAGTGACGAGGAACTTGTTTTGTTAAAAATTTATTTTATCACAGTTGACGCTCTCGAGCTATAAACCTCAACGAGTTAAAAGTTATAACTTTTATTTTTGTGTGTTTTTTTTACGTTTAAAAGAACACATTTTATAACTATATGATTATTATGAGCCCTTATCAAATTCATTGGGTGCAATTTTCAGGTCAGTAAGTATATATATTTAGTTCTGTTTTCAGGTGCAAGCTGCAAACTACTGAATGCTATCTAATAAATGACAGGTTGAATTTTCTGATTGGCTAAGAATCATTTATAATCAAGTGCAAAATTAAAAATCATATATTTATTTTGTCCCAAATAAAAGTTACAACTTTTATATTTCAAAATCAGTTTAAGGTTTAACGTTTATATAGTGACTCCATAACTTCATGAGGATAGCTCTCTAGTAGTCTAGAGTCTCGACTCTCGAGGACTTCCTGTTTTGTAGTATTTACTATCGTGCGGAGAGATATTTACAACAAGAGAGAGAGAGAGAGTATGACGGCCTGGGGACTGGAAAATATGGAGAAAAAAATATGGCAAAAAATAGCCGTAATATATTTGGAAAATACGTATTATGAGCCCTTGGCGGAAAATATGGAATATGAATTATGAGACAGAATTGGCATAGTATGTAAAAATACTTTCGAAAATATCAAATATGGATCAAATTTACAAAGTGTCAGGCTGTCAGCCTGGCAGCCAGCCATCGGCTAACTTCGGCTCACGGACTCGTGCTCGTCACTCGTCACCATTTGCTGTGCACTTGTGCAGTTTTTCTGATTTTCAAGGTCTTGTAAAAGCCGAGCCTCCACATTAGAATCTTGTAATATAAACGTACTACTAATAGTACGTAAAACATACTCTTAAAAGTATGTAAACATGTTTTCCTATTTAAATATGGGTTTTAACGGTTTTTATTAACTAAATACCTTTTCCATTCGACATATCAGATATTTGGACAAGGCCATTAAAAGGCCCCAGTAAAATACCAAACAGAAGAATTGGTCTAGTTCTATTAATAAAACTATATTTACTTTCCAAATCTATTTATATCTGAATACTTCGGTAGCATCTGTCATAGTCTCATGGATACCCAGACTTCAAATTTGAATACTTATCGAATATTATACTAAACCCTATTGGTGATAGAATAGAGTTAGATCTGATGCCTGATATCGTCCTGTTCTAATGTCCCAGTCCCCAGATGTGGAACTTATAGGACATTCTAATAAGTCCTGTCCTAAGCTTTTAGGACTCTCGAACAAAGTGTCGTTTTCCGGAATACACCTATTTATGTTTGCAAGTTGCAACCTGGTGTTATAGGGACCTGGACTGCTGGTCAGTGTATATGTATTTTTATTTCGTCCGTAGTTTGTACTTTGTGCCCGGCTGGGGCCCAGCGCCTAGCGGGCCTGGAGTCCTGGACCTGCGCCCAGTGGACGGCTGGACCTGAGTCCTGAGGCTTGAGCCCATGCATGACCCCTGCTTTGAGTGTGATTATGACTGCGAGTTTCTGGCTGTAAAATTGTATGTAATTTTATAAATTTTTCTTTTAAAAAAACAAAACAACAACAAGTAATATTTACATGCAAGTGCTATAATACATATGTACAGTATAAACATGTGTGGAAAAAAAACCCCTGACGAAATTCATAGAATATGCAAATTAGAACAGGCAGTCATACTGCAGGCAAAATTAAAAGGCAGTCATAATGTAGAAAACTTTCAAGGGCAGTCATAATGAAGGCAGGCTTCAAGCATTCTCGATAAGTACCTAGGTCCTTTCAAAAAGAACAATACAGTTGATTTATTTTACAGGTGATATGAAACAGAACTGAAGTTGATGTAAATAGATGTCGCTCTCTGTACTACAGCGAGAGAAGTTCATCCATCGCACTGTATATACCACATGAATAATAATAAGCAATAAACCCATGTATAGACGTTCAGTCCTGTCTAGTATGCCTGGTTCAATGGACGGTTTTGACGAGTATGTATAGACAGAGTAAGCACTGCGACTTTAGTTTATCTTGTTCGTGTTAGAAAACTCAATCCTATTCGCGTATAAATTAACATAGTTTATCGAATATTTCACTTCTCATCTTCATTGATCGCGGGTACTCACCACCTTGTTTCACTCACTAAAACTTAAGGAAGCATAGATTATATACCAGTGCCATTATTATTTATGTGCAAATAAGGATTAATATATTGTTTAACACACTCTCTCTCTCACACACACAAACTACTCTCTCTCTCTCTCTCTTTAACACTCACAGACACAGACACAAACACAGACACAGACGCAGACACACACACACACGCACACACACACACTCTCTCTCTCTCTTCACGGACACACACACACACAC
>NW_014039679.1:31028-34348 GCF_001186125.1 Sphaeroforma arctica JP610 | reverse complement strand
ATATATCTATATATCTATATATCTATATATATATGTATATAGATATGTATATAGATATGTAAGTATGTATCTATGTATTTACGTATGTATTTTATATACTAAATTTTCTTCCATCCCCGGTACCGCACACAGTGACATCAATGTTCTGAGTTGGGCAGGTGTTAGTAAAATTATTCGAGTATAATTTCGTTCGTATTTGTGCTCATACGTTGAAAGTTAGTACAAAATTTACTTACACTCTCACTACAACACAGTGAAAACAAACAAACCGGGGTTTATCTTCAGTCGCTACCTCCCCGAGATCTGGCTGAACTGTATCTCTCCGTCGTCTCGGAAATGACGGAGACGACTTTCGATGCAGTGTTGCTGCGAGCATATGGGTTGGAGGTCACAGAGAGCGCTCGTGTATCGCTACGCAAGGAAATGGGCTTGACTGTACCTTCACCTGGAATCGACAGAAAGGTTTGATTTTGACCTGTGATTGTGCTGAGCTAGATTTTATAGTTGATTTTGAATTGGGGAAATATTCGTGGATGATTCAGATTGAGGGTTCCTTAGATTGTAACAAATTTGGTCGGGTGATTTTTTTGTCTGTCCCGACTTTTCGGGATCTGTTTGACAGCATAGTACCTTTTCGCAATCTCGATTGATTTGGTGTATGCAGTACTGGTACTATACTCTTGTTGTCAGGCTATACAACCCATTTGTGTCCCGAGAAAGTATTTTTGATAATAAAGTTACGTGTATCGTCCCATATCCATGAGTTCTTATCACCACACTCGCCTCCCTTGTCCTCTTCGATACTTGCAGTCCAGCAATAGCACACCGGCGCTCAACGATCAATTACGACAGATGGTGTTGTCTGATGCATCTCTCGGGCAATTCCAAGTCCCAAACTTATCGGAGGACGATACCGATTTGCAAATGCCGGCTGTCCCCTTATCCGCTCCAAATTCAGCCTCAGACGTACTGGTATGTGTTGTGTACTCCCACGACGGTCCATAATCGTGGAAAACTTGCGAAGTGTTCTTTTACACCAAACTCGAAAAGTGGCCATCCATTAATTGTAGTAAGGTATTGCTATCGCGAAGTACAACTTACTGCTGCGCCCGGATATCTGAGTCAGGATTCAAGTAGTTGTGACAAACATCGCATTTTCAGCCATTCTTCAGCAACAGTTGATGGTATCGAGTGAATGTCGTGGGATGGGTTCCAGAATATGTTCTTCTCCTGTAGAAGGCGTATACTTCTGCAACATACGCTTGCTACGGCTTTTTTTTCTTCGCTGAATGTATCACCCAATGGTTTTCGTATATGTATATTTGTGTATGTATATGTATATGTATTATATATATATAAATATATATGTGTATATATAAATTTCTCAAAAATAGTTTTTTAAATATCTGATGCATGCAGTTGTCTACTCAATCTTTCTAATTGATACTTTTCGCACCTCTTTCTCAGACCCCCGAAGGCGACGCCATTGTCAAACGGCGGCAGCCTGCACTCAAACCCGTCACAGCCAGGCCAAGCAGTATAGCTGCAGCACCTGAAACTGATTTTCTCAGTCACAGCACACACCTGCAACGCACACGCACCTCCTCACACACACACGAACGTAAACGTGTACCCACGCCTCCTCCTAGGGATGCACCCGCAGAGTCACACAAGCATGTGACCGGAGATACGCAATCTCGTACCCAAGCGCGAGCACATGCGAAGACACAAGGCACCGAGCATAAACATCAGTCTGTGGTGAGTGCTGAGGCGGGCGTGCTGTTGGCGGCGACGAGTACGGCTCAGCTGCTGCAATGGTATGGGGGCTAGTTCATGTGGATCGCATGTGTTGAGAGATCCTAAAACTTCGTTTTTTGTTTTATTTTCAGGAATGGAACGTATCGGGAAAGGTCAGGTGTCTTTTTGTCCCGTTTATATATATCTCTCGTATGTAAGACATGGCATACATCTATATAGTTGTCGGTATAAGTGCTGCACTCATACACTCACACGGCCTTCGGTTCACAGTATAACTTGGCCCACACATTTATACAGCTAGCTGTGCGTGCTGCGCTTTCTTCCTTCTTGCTTGCCAATTAGCCAAATGAGTCCACGGCGATCTTCGATAGCTGGTGATTGTGTTCTGTGTGATAATTTAGATGCTCATCGAGGAACTAAGTTGCTCATCGAAGCTATTTTTCATTTACCAGAGCGACTCCAACGATCTGCCGCTTTCCACGGCACGACGGGAATAGTTGTTCAATCTCTCTCCTATTGGTTGTTATTTTTAGGTACGATGAGGATCTATCAGAATCGCCGCGAGCTAAAAATAGATCTGACCGCTCCAGTGTGACCAACTCACTCAGTCGAGAGGAATCATTCACTTTGTTCTCTATCAGTGATGGCGACAATACCGAAGGTGAACGACCTCACGTACACGAGAAAGGGCCGGAGAAACCAACCAACTCGCACACATCGGAAGTGCATAAGGGTATAGAGAAAAGTGTGTGTGCCTGTGTAGACGCAATATATGCAATGGGTATTTGTCTGTAGATATGAATCATTTATGGGTGACTATGAAACGTAAATCGACTGGTCTGTAAGTTTGGTTAAGGTCCAATCGTTTAGGAGTCTTCTGTATTTCTCCTTTGCCACCGAAAGCATACAAATCGAGATTGTCCGCAGTCACCCATGTATGTTGTGAGAAGTGTGAGGTGGGCTCATCGGATTGAATCCTCTATATCGTCTTTTACCCATGTCTGGACCACAGACCTGTCTGTTTAGTATTGACTTATCCTGAATACCTTTTGGATTGTTCTGTGCTGTCGCGGTCGGTTTAGAAGGGTACATACATACACTGGTTTGCCAACAGCTGGCACTCCTAGGCAGTGTGAGAAGGAGAACTCAGACACGTCAGAGCGGTCCCATATCATATTCCTATACCATGAAATACAGTCTTGTCACTCTACAATATTTGACGCTATATTGACACCTGGCACCACCCACTGTGAATGTAGGCATGTTTACAGGCCCCACCACGCCAGTGGCGCAACTGAAACCACCGCCTTCATCGCCTGTGAAGCGTCAGACATCTGGTAATGGTTTGGGTCGACCCCATCTGCGCACTGCCAGTAGCCACACCAAAGACGACTTCTTCCCTGGTATGTGCTTACTGAATATATGTATACTTGTTTGAATACTTACATATGTGTGACACTTCAGCATTTAGGTGAAGAAATAGATGTTTGCATAAATTTGAGTGTATTCATCTTGTATATATATATATATGTATCTATATATATATATATATATGTATATGT
>NW_014039679.1:15709-31008 GCF_001186125.1 Sphaeroforma arctica JP610 | reverse complement strand
GTGTGTGTGTGTGTGTGTCTGTTGTATATATATATATATATATATATATGTCTGTGTCTGTGTCTGTGTCTGTGTCTGTGTCTGTGTCTGTGTCTGTGTCTGTGTGTGTGTGTGTGTGTGCGTGTGTGTATATGTATATAAATGTGTATAATATATATGTCTGTGTCTATGTCTGTGTCTGTGTCTGTGTGTCTATGTTTGTGGGTGTGGGTGGGTGGGTGTGGGTGTGTTCATCGCCGCCGTCATCGACTTTGAGGTGCCAGACACGATTGGTCGATCCAATTTGTGCATTGCATATAGTAACATCTAGGACTTGCTTTCATCAGTTAATAAAGTGATCATGGATCTGGAATGTTACATTGTATATAATGCTACCATCTACTTTTCACTCTAGTAAGTATACGATCTGTATATTCTTTTCTAGAAATCATTCGACATACATGTGCACATATACGTTTATATGTAGATATAAGGAGTTTCGAACGTCATGTATGTTTTACTAAATGTTTAGAACTACCTAATTCTCACATCAACCTGATGTATTCTTTCTTGCGATAAACTTGGTTGAATACGTTTATCTCATTCCAGGCGAAAGTGAAAGGCAGGTAATTGAACCGTGGACACTGGGACTACTCACTGATGAAACCATTCTGTATGTGTGCGACTGCGCTCAAGTCACAGTCAGCACCACCACTAGCGGTCAGGTAGGTAGTGTGACTTACTACGATTCATTGTAGGACAATAGTACAGAATGTGACTCTTTGTGCGGTGATATGACAAAATATGTTCCATGGTGAGATAGTAGACATCAATACATAAGCCTATATACATGTGTATGTGATCTTTCTGCATGTGTGACTGCGCTCAGATTGCAGTCACCACCATCACCAGCGGACAGGTATGCGATACAAAATGTGATACTTTGTGCGATTATATACATGAATATACGAGATTTTTGATGTGTACATGAAACCATACACATGCATACAAAATGTGATACTTTGTGCTATAATAAACGTGACTATACGAGAGTATTTCTAATCACCCACATATGCATAAAAAATGTGATACTTTGTGCTATAAGAATGAAACCATCCACATATGCGTACAAATGTGGTACTTTGTGCGATATTATACGTGACTATACGAGATAATTTATGTGTACATGAAATTTTCCACATCCGCATACAAATTGTATTTTCGGCGATAATAAACGTGACCACACGAGATCATTTATGTGTACATGAAATCATCCACATGCGCAACTGCCCTCAGCACACAGTCAGCACCACCGCCGGTCAGATACACATTTGTAATGTAATATGCCCAAATATGACAGGTAAATATGAAAGAAGAAGCAAAATACGACACCACGCATGCGACTGATTCGTTAAGGGAAGGCCGTGCAATCAGACATGAAACCACATTCTGCTATTATAGCCATTAAGAATGTATGTTGTTGTTATCACTGGACATTCCCATCGTACATGCACCTGTGTGTCAACATAATATCCCCATGCCCCTCACCCGGCTCTCATTCAATTCCACGTCACGCGCTGCTGTTCACGTGTGCAGGTGGTTCTCGGTAGTCGCAATGTGTACTATTGCGTTAGCAACGAAGCCACTCAGAACCTGCCCGAGTCTCTGTCAGAAGACGGTACAGCCGCCCACACAGACCCCATGACCAATCAAAGCGCACACAGCAGTGGGACATGGCCACTCTCCGGTAGGTGTTTTAATTATACCTGAATTTCACATCAATGCCAAACTCAAAACCTTGAAACCCGAGTTCCTTCCTATCATCTCTTGTGTCTCTTTAATAACACGATTTCAATGAAGTACGATACATGTTTTAGTCGGCACTAAACCTTGAACGGCTGAAACCTACATTTAAACTTATCATCTCACTGTTGCATGCACGGGCGCCCCTTCTCCACATAGATATCCGGTACATTTTCCGTCGGCGCTATCTGATGCAGGAGATAGGGCTGGAGATCTTTTTGACCACAGGTAGGGAGTAGTAGCCATCCCGCTGTTCAACTGAATGTGTGGGCGTCTACTTTGATGACTTCATTTAGGCGCATAGTATTAGAATCAATTATATGCGTGTGTAATATGTATGTGCGTGCAGCGTTGATATTGGAACCAATCGATGCGTATGCGGGTATGTGTGGTTTTTTATTTATTTTTCGCAGAACAATATAAATACACGTGTTATGAACATGTGTTTTTGTTGCCTCTAAACCTATAATGTACACTCTTTCATGTCAACGTTTGCCTGCCTCGAAAAAAACACTCGTATTATACCCACTTCCTATATAATGCACACTCCGAAATAAAACATAACCATAGTATAAAACGTACCTATAGTGTTCTACATACCTACTTATTAGCACATACCTACAACATCTCTTTCACAGGCAAGACGTATCTCCTGGTGTTCTTCTCGCCGAATGACCGCGAGGAATTGCGCGCACGCTTGCTGAGCCAAAACTTATCGCATCTCATTGCGAGTGAACCCAAGATGCTCCTCAAGACTGTCACCCAGGCCTGGAGTGCTGGGTACGAACGTCTTACATGCGTGTATATGAATTTGATATGTGTAGTGATATACATTCGTAAACTTGCTTGTATGTAGCGACTACAAGAATCTCAATCATCTATCGCAATCATGATAATGCAGGCATAGACGTGTGCATCGGCTCCTCCTTCTATATTTCTCTCGCCCAAACCGTATGACCTCGAATATCGACCGTTACGTATATATATAGTAGGGGTGCACTAATTCGTAACGTTTGTCATCTAGCACTTTCCCTCTACGTGTACGCCAATACTGTGGCAATTGACGGGTATGTATATATAAAGTAGGCGTGCACATCCATTGTGTTTTTCTTTCCGCACGTCCATCTCACCTGTGCACTATTACTTCGGCAATCGGCAGATACGTGAGCAACTATGACTATCTGATGCAAGTCAACACTCTGGCTGGACGTTCCTTCAATGATCTGAGTCAGTACCCGGTAGGTAGTTCCAGACGCCATATGGAGTTCTTATTGCATGAATCTGGGCTGTATTTGGGGGTATATACCAATGCGTATGTTGATTTTATCCCTCTCTGATGCCGTACCAAGTGAATGATGCCACAAACTTGGTATCCAACTGATATCGAATTTAAAGCCCGATGTCAGTCAATACACGATAGTTTGAGCTTTTGGATCCAAAATCATCCACATTTTCCTTCAATGTGGGTAGCTTCCCACAATGGTGTTTGTCTCATACACTTGGTCTGTCTTATTGAACTGGAGTACTGGATAGTAGTCTGCTACAAAACCACTTTCCTCCTAAATTCTAGTGAGTATTGTGTTAGTTATACCGTCGCACTTGCTTTGCCTTTCCCCTGAGTCCGTTTCTGGTATGCTTCGTTGTCAACTCGTGCTTTGTAGAATACCCAGATAGGGATCTGAACATCATGTGTAGCAATGCTGCTATCTCGCCAGTCCACTATTATACTCTTCTTTACCATACTAAACAATTCGCTCAGTTTCTGGTCTGTTTTGGTACATACCTGTGCTTTCTATAGTACTGATTGAATTGTTTTTCAATACCTTATTTAACAATTCGGTCGGTTTCTGGTCTGTTTTGGTACATACCCGTGCTTTCTATTGTACTGGGTGAAGTGTTTTTCAATACCATAATTAACAATTCGACCATTTTCTGGTCTGTTTTGGTATATATTAGTGCTGTCTAAAGTACTGAGTAAATATTTGGACCCACTGTTTCATTGCTATTGTCACCAATGCTCAGTCCCATCCTTGCACAAATATACACATTGCCATATTAGGTTATGCCATGGATTCTGTCGGATTACACCTCGGATACTTTGGATCTGAACGACCCCAAAGTATACCGTGATCTTTCGCTACCGATGGGTGCTCTCACAACACAACGGCTCAACCGCTTTGTCGACAAGTTCAAGGTAGGTCTGGAATTAGCTATAGCAAGTTCATGTGTGTGCGAGTACTGATATACTAAGTGGATGTTAATTGCATATGAAATTATTTTATTCTATTCCATTGACTGTTGTGGTGCGTGACAACTCCTCTGACTAGATGTGACCCCAATACAAGGAACTAAGATTATATCAAATTGGACATATACCAGGTTGTATATGTTAATTGCTGTATTCGTATATGGTTGTCGGTGTGTATACTTGACGAAGCACTTTTTAGTACCTGGTACATACATATAATGATATTTGATGAATTGCGCCTATACATACATGTATATATGTGCGAGTGCGTGAATACGGAAACGGTTAAATGACCGTATAGACCCTGATTCCAGATCTTATTTTACCGAATCTTCCTTCTATCTGTAAGCACTGATAATATACTAATACATCCGTCTTAATTCGCAGACTATGGAGGAATTGGGAGCTGAGGGTGGTTTGGGGGCTGAGTTGGGAATGTCGCCCTATTTTTACGGGTCTCATTACTCGAACTTAGGAGCGGTGCTGCACTTTTTGGTCCGACTACGACCCTACACGGAGCGCTTCGTCGCCTTTCAGGTACGCATATTGGAACACTACCATAGATTCTGGGATTCGGATTCTGTGTCGGTATTTGTTCGATAGCACATATCCTTGAATGCAGATTTATACACAAGCACGTTTGAGACTTTCTTGAGGACTCACACCTCCACACATACACCACTCATACGCCTCCGCTGCTGTTACAAACGCTCGTGTATACGTACGTGTATGCTAATTGACATCTGTACACTTATCTCTTTCTACAAACATATATGTTCTCAGTTTGAATGGTGTACGACTAGTTAGCTTCACGTGTAAATCGTTCTGCACATCATGTCTGATTATGTACACGCAACTGTATGCCTCCTTGAGTATAATATACATTATCATCACCTAAATTCGTATTTTAATAACCATATTCCTATTATCCAGGGCGGGCGATTTGACTTGCCTGACCGGACATTCCACTCGCTGGAGCATTCGTGGCAGTTGGCGTCTGAACTCTCCGGCACAGACGTGAAGGAACTGATTCCCGAGTTCTTCTACCTACCTGATTTCCTGAGCAACATGAACAACTATGATCTGGGTGTCAAGCAGGATGGTGTCAGGTGTGTATGTACGTGTCTTGAATGTATTAATGCGTGTGTATAGGCATGTATATGAGACCGTAATTATTTGTTATGTAGTCGTGAGTAAGAACAAGTATGATCTGACTGTCAAGCCGGATGGTGTCAGGTGAGTATGCGAATGTCTTCGAATGTGTTTATGCGTGTATGTATATGCATGTTTATGAGGCCGTATCTATTTTTTATTCATCCGTGAGTAAGTACAACTACGATTTGCGTATTCAGCAGGATGGTATCAGGTGTGTTTGTGAAAATCTGTATTTATCTACACTTGTCAGTTGTATGTATATATGTGTCGTCTGTATTAGATATCTAGCCCTTCCATGAGCAAACAGGACAACTAGGATGCGAGTGTCCAGAAGGATGGCGTTGGGTGAGTGAGAGACAGTGTTCGCATATGCTTATATGCAAACAGTTTTGGTGTAGATATGTGTTCATAATTACAGACAGTTTCTAGCTCCTTCTATGGGCACGTGCACAACTACGATCTGCTTATTAAGTAGGATGCCGATAGGTGTGTGCCAGAGTGGTCGTAAGGACATGTGCTTGTGTTTGGTGGTATAGGTACACATAGGACTTGGGTCAAACTTATACATATATGTGTCGATGTTTCAAATAAACTCATATATAAGTGCAGTGTTGCTAACGTGCACGAGTGGGCAAATCGTGACAGTGTATATTCAAACACTGGCGACTCTGAGGTCACCTCCTATCACCTTTTAAACACAGTAACTTACATACTTATATATGTATATTCGTAGATAGAACGATAGGTATATAGCTTTAGATATGGCTATATATATATGAGCAATTCACTGCTCTACTCATAAGAAGCCTTTACTATACTGTGTTTACTTCCTGACATCGGATTTACTCCATAATTAGTGACTCGCCTGCCTTTTGATGTCCCAGTATTGTACAATACACGAATATTAGACACTAGTCCACTTATGGTGACATAAATGTTAAGAACTTTCAACTCAATAAACTAGTCATTCATAAATAATACTTTATTATTCTCTATAGTTTAATATGGGTATTTGTATGGGTATAGATATAGCTATAGCTATAGCTATAGCTATAGATATAGATATAGATATAGGTATAGATATAGATATAGGTATGGATCTTTATATAAATATATATATGTGTGTGTGTGTGTGTGTGTGTGTGTGTGCATACATACTTGTTTACGTAAACGCAATGTGGTGTTTCCCCCTTGGGAAAAAGGCAATATACGGTACTCCATATTCCAACATCAGCAAATCATGAAGTCAAATTGAATCACGCGAAATAAAATATACACCTGCCATATACAAACTCAGTCATACACAATCTTGGACCTACACATATATCGGCATATATACCGTACAAATTAGATACTCACTTCTTCGTATGCAGAGTGGGCGATGTGGTGCTACCCCCCTGGGCAAAAGGCAACCCGCGGTACTTCATACTGAAACATCGAGAAGCTCTGGAGTCTCCCTATGTGACTGAGCGCCTGCCTGTGTGGATTGATCTGATCTTTGGGTTCAAACAGATGGGTAAACCTGCTGTGCAGGCGTACAATGTGTTCCATCCCATGACGTACAATGGCGCGGTGGATGTGAATGCGATACAAGACCCGGTCCAGCGCAGTGCGGGTGAGTTGGAGATCCATAGATATTTATTTTGTATTGACTTTGTGTGCTGATGATGCATGGTATGATATCGAGTATATACATGCGACAATGGATATACATGTATGCAAGCGAACAGAATGCGTGCAATAGTACGATGGATAGGAATGCGTTATAGGATCCAGCGGTGCGGGTGAGGGCGATTTTGATATTTGTGTATTGGTTTGGTGTGCATGTATAGGGTGTGTATGCCTGTTCAATTTATGCTTGTAAGTCTGTGTTTACTTGCGTATGACCACGCTTGTATGTAGCCGACATATTTGCTTAAAGGGCATGTAGATATTAGTATACCTCCAGATCTATCAACTCCCTCCCTGCTTCCTTTCACTCTCTCACTTGCACACACACACTCTCTCTCTCTCTCGTTCTCTCTATCCCAGTCCTAACCCAGATCCGCAGTTACGGCCAGACGCCACAGCAACTCTTCAACCGGCCACACCCGCAACGTGAAAGCCTACGTATACTAGTACGTAACAATGCGCTGATCAACAATCTCTGTATAAGAGTGCAATTAGCTTTACCTGCCATCCCATGCTCGCCTAACGAACTCGTGCCAGTGAGTGCGTGGTATCTCAATCCAGATACGGCCCGGCCAGCGTCTAAAAAGGCGGACGGACGCCCCGAGGCAAAGGGAGCTGAAGCGAGAGATGCACAGTCAACCCCTAACTCTAAACCTGACCCTAAACCCCGAGATACTCCAATGAAACCGGTTAGCAGTACAAGTGTGGATCCGCATATAGAGCATCGCGATGATGGGAAACAGAACGGGGAGGGTGTGGGGGATGTAGGTAAAGATGGAGACAGTGTGAATGCGGCACAAGCGGAGGACAATAAACGCAGGGATCAAAAAGGGCACACCACACATCATACGACCGGGCGCACAGGCCAGAGGACTTCGTTCTCTGCAGCGCAGGCTGAGACGGAGGGCACGCACTCAGAGAAACATGCGCGTGCAGGTACGGGAAGAGACACAGACAGAACAGCCGGCGATGTGAATACAGACTTGCGTACACCGTCGAGCTTGGATGGAAGGGGGGGGGTGCGACAAGGCAGAAAGCGACGATACTCGCTGAAGCGAAGGTGTGTATATTGGATATGTATCTGAGTAATGTGCGTTTGCGTTGTTTGAGGTTCATGTGTGTTAATGGTTCTTATGTGTTTTATGTGTTTGTATGGGTTGTTCACGTGCACGTAAATGTGAGTGCATTTGTAGTGAAAAGTGTCTATTGCCTCAAAGCCGAACTTATCTGGCTATGGGGTTGTGCGTGTGGACGCAACGCGTGAGCATAGGGACCAGTAGGGGCGTAGGAGTAGCGAGAAACAGTACTCGCTGGAATCGTTGGTGCTTGCTTTTAGAGTGCAAGTTTCATCTGTATTTGTGTGTAGGTAAATGTACGTTTTTGTGTAGGTATAGTCAATTGTCGATGTAGCACACACCTGCGTTTGATTGGTAATGGGGTGGTGCGAATAGATTCAAATTTTGAGCAAAGAAACGGTACTCTCGGAAGCGATACTACGTACATATATGGTATGCATGTACGTTTACATGGGTATGTATCATCTGAATGCATTTGTATAGGTATAGATGTATTTTGAGACGCTGGTGCTGGACAATCGAAGTATAGTACACACGCCCATGAATAACACACACACATGCACTACCTGGAATTAGCAGAGACGCAAACAAGCATGAAACCCACAAAACCACATTTCACTTGCACGTATTCACAATCGCTCATATCTTCTGCAGGAAATACACATCTTGTGCGGAGAGGCTTTACTTCACGAGTGAGGTAGTGGTGGTGGCTGTGACATGCAAGAGCACGGCGCTGTTACCACCCGAGTATACCCATGCCGTAACCTGGGATCACACCAACGGTCCCAATCTCGTGGCCTACTCTCCAGATAGGTGTGTGTGTATGCATATGTGTAGTTGTGTGCGTGTTTGT
This sequence comes from Sphaeroforma arctica JP610, assembly GCF_001186125.1. NCBI lineage: Eukaryota > Ichthyosporea > Ichthyophonida > Sphaeroforma > Sphaeroforma arctica. Next base: position 22,223 of record NW_014039679.1, on the reverse strand, counting down.
GTCTGTGTCGTGTGTATATGTCTGCGTGTGTGTATGTGTCTGTGTCTGTGTGTTTGTACGTGGAGATGTGTGTGTCAGTGCATGTGTGAGTGAAATGTGTATGTGCGTCTACGTATTTCTATGTATGCTTTGTATGTTCGTTAGCGATTATTTATCAGTGTGTGTTCTTCGCCGTCAGATTGTGCGCGTATAGTTTGCCTGTTCCGGGTGTCTCAGTGCACTCATATCGTCACCTTACAGCCCACCAACCATTCCGATCTGGTAGCCTTCACTTCGTAGCCGAGAGTGCGGTTTCTGTTTGTGTCATTTTATCTCATTTTTCTCCTACACGTGCGCTTATTCATATCTGAATAGTAAATTTTCTACGAGAAATAGCACCCTACATACAAAGTAGAGGTCGTTCTATAGTTTCACAGACGTTTTCTTCTGCCTGACGTGCAACTTCTACCTTTCCAATCATCTCCATGCGTGTCGTACACATCGAGATCTTGTCCATTCAAAACGTGCATTCGTTCAGTTCTCACATATCGTTTTACGATTGTATCTGTGTGTGCATATCTACCGTGGCCTTGCTTTTACTTTGTATAAGTATATGTATATATGTATATGTATATGTATGTATGTATGTATGTATGTATGTATATATATGTGTGTGTGTATGTGTGTGTGTGTGCGTGTGTGTGTGTGTGTGTATGTATGAATATTTTTATGTATGTATATCCCTAACTGTGTCTGCCTTTCCCTTCAGACGTGCATGCGTATCGGAATTGCTGTCCGATGAGAATCGCATTAGCTGTGCCACCGCGTCGAATGTTGACAGCCAAAGCCTCTTCACAGGATCAGTTCAGGGGCAGGTGTGTCTTGATTTAATTGCAAAAGGATTGTGTGTCCTGATAAAACTGTGTATGTAAAGTTTCAGTGTGCATATCTCTTGGTATACTGTGTTGAAATTAAGCACGTGATTATTGATCGGAATCGCATCAATTGTTAGTCAAAGTCGTTGCATCTAATCATCTCGGCGGCAAGTATGTCTTGACTATAATATATCTTATCCATTTACTTCTATTCCGCGGCTTCACATGTATCGGTAAGTCTCAAAACACACTCCAACATATCGATACCTACTTGTATGTATCTCTGTTAACCCCTCACATTTTTGTCTAGATCTTGAACACATCCTATATAAATATGGTACACTTATATCTGCTGTCGTAGGTATCCATCTGGCGTATCCGGCGCATGAGAGAGAAGCTCAAGAGTGAGTTCCGAGAATGGTTGTACTTTGATCTGATATCGGCACACAGTGGCCACAGAGGCGAAGTGACCTGCATGAGCGCTTGCGATACATTCAGGTGCGTCCTACCTAGCCGCATTTACATGTGTGTCTCACGATAGATGACCTTGCAAATCGGTGTACGAACGCTTTTTTTCTTACCTTTCTTATCCATTTGCCTGTACAGTATGTGCGTACAGAGTTTATTTACAGGACATCGTATAGCTGGTTGTTATATGGAAGTGTGGATATCTATGAGTGCATTCGTGTCGATCATTCGATAAGCTGTGCGAGTCTGGTTCTAGGGTTGAACTATACTTGGCTCGTCTACGACCAGCCCCAAATTTCCTTGAAACTTGATCTCTTCTACGTGTGCTATAAATAGGTTCTTTGCGACCGGAGGCGATGACGGGCGTGTATGCATATGGGACATAGACCGAGGAGTGCTATCGCTTGTGTTGCACGCACACGCCACCCCCATTGGACAGTGCGTCACCCACCTTACCACACACTTGACCAGTGGGGCTATAGTGGTGGTGTGTCGGGATAACGACTACACTGCCGAGGTGGGCACTCAGGAAGCAGATGGTGAGTTTATAAGTGTGTATGTGCATATACAAAAAGGTATACACATTATACCTATATATATATATTTATATATATGTATGGGTGTGTGTATGTGGGTGGGTGGGTGTATTGTGTGTATGTGTGGGTGTGTGTCTCTATTTTCAACTGCCTAATCTGGTACATAAATATATACGTAGGAAACGACTTCGAAAGAACCGTGCGGGGAGTGTACAGCACTCTGTGTCTGTACACAGTTAATGGTGAACTGGTCAGTAAACGCCGCTACACGCGCAATGAATTCCCGAATTTCGGCGAAAGTTCGTCCTCGTCTCATTCAAACAATCTGCAGTGGGAGAGAGAGCGGATCACAGGTATAAGTTATTCTACTTCACTACCCATTCTCACCATGTCGAAGTTGAATTGTTTGTTTGTTTCTGCTCTTTTAAATCGCATTTTGATTAATATGTTAGTTTATATCTGATTTCTTTATCATGGTCGATTGATATGTGAGAACGCATCCGAGTTTTACAGCGCACAAAAAGTAGTAAAATGTCCCCCTCATCACCTCGCATATATACGCTGAGTAGCTGAGAACAGCAAGAGTGCGGAATATTACACATACATTGTATATGGCGGAACATGCACAATTACAATACGTGTCATCGGCCATACTACCTTATTTATCACTTCTCGGCGTGGGAAGAGTGGCGAGCGAATCCCTGCAATACCGCACGCACACGCCCTGAACTACTTCGGAGTGTGGAGTGTGTGAATAGTTGCACCCCAATAAATAAATGCCACGCGCACTTATACACATGATATACTATACACGACTGACCATTACATTATTAACCATGCTGCCTTACGCAATCCTCTCAGCGCGGAAAGAGTGGCGAGCGAATCCCCACAGCACAGCACGCGCACGCGCTGAACCACTGGAGATAGTGAGTCTGTGCATGACACAAGCACGCATCAGCGCGGGTACAGACGTTGTGTTAGTTGGCGACAACCGTGGGGTGGTGTGTGCGTACTCACTGGTGGACTTGACGCCTGTATACCGGTTCAAAGCAAGGTAAGTGTTTACGTTGAGTCTTTTAGCGCGTGCATACATGTAAGAGTACAAAACACTTTTATAAATGTGCAGGAATATATCATTCAGGCAAAATGGTTTGGTATGACCCAGCCACCGCTCACATGCTTCTGCTTTACCTATAATCTTTGCAGCCACGAAGGGCACCCCATCACCAATATCGAAACTTCCCCTTCGGGCGTTTCCTTGGTAACCGCAGACCAATCGGGCTGTGTAGTGTGGTGGAAGAACCACGCTGCTCCTCAGGATGTACAGAAACCGAAGTTAGTAACCATGCCAGGTTTGCTGTAGAAATGCGCTTTGAAGCGAATTTAAATATCGATTATTAATCGAAATCTAGTAGTAGAAGTTACACAGCATATAGGTAGATAGGGTAAATAGTGACAGTGTGATAAAGATATAAATGTGCTTAATAAGGCACATAATCAAGCATAGATAATCAAATAAAGAAAATTGCAATACGGACAAGAATTTTTATTTCAATACGTTACTGGTCTGGAGAAAGCTATTTGCGGTCGATGTCTAACTATAACAACCGTGCACGTTGGCCAAAATAAATTCCCGTTACAGTCGCAATTACTCCAACGGCTACTAGCGTGCTCAAATTGACCGAATAAACCTCGTTGTCGCAAGTCTCTTCTAAAGGGTTTATGGATACTGAGACGTACGAACTCGAACGTAAATAATAAATATCTACAAAGTCCTCGATACGGAGTGTCCATAAAAAAAATGTCCGAACAAAAGGGAGCAGATTTCTTCAACTGAGTAACTACATAACTTGTACGTTGTGACTTATGTGTACATATGTACATACGTTTGTATGCACAATTGTATATAGTGTTTTTTTCAAATTATTTTTTGACAACAATGAAAATGTACAAAGATAAAATATATTTTATTGTCAAAGTTGGTTTGCTCCAAAATTTACTCAGTTGAAGAAATCTGCTTCCTTTTGTTCGGACTTTTTTTTATGGACACTCCATATCGAGGACTTTGTAGATATTTACTATTTACGTTCGAGTTCGTACGTCTCAGTATCCATAAACCCGTCCCGGATCTCGACATATATAGGGCAGATGCCTTTCAGAAGGAATTATCATATTTACAATTTCCACTTACGACAAAAGTTTAACAAATATCAGAATAATAACTCAAGCTAGGATGGTTGACATGAAGTCGGTCCCTCAACAAAAGAAGCAGGCCTGCTTTCCAAATCCACAGAATACGGAGCTAGCTATGCAAAGTGTCGTGGCCGAAGGGTCAGACTGGGGAGCATCCGCTCATCGTCTGCCGGTATATTCTAACGGTGTAGCCACTTGGCCCGTAGAGTTATTAAGAGACACACCAGGTCGTACCACAACGTACCAGAGCTTCCAGACCACCGTTTCCAACAACATGAACCGCCCTTATTTGGGTGAACGAACTGTGGTATACAACGAGGATGGCACCACGAGCGCTGGCGACTACAAATTCATAACTTTCAAGGAGGCTAGCGAGACTGCGACATACATCGGCTCCGGACTGAAGTCACTAGGCGTTGCAAAAAATCAACCGGTTGGATTATACTCCAAGAATCGAATGGAATGGACACTGACCGATCATGCTCTTTCATCGTATACACTACCATCTGTTGCCATCTATGATACACTCGGTCCTGAATCAGTACATTATGTGATGGAACACAGCGAGATGGTTGCAGCATTCTTTGAAAAGATTCGTCTCGAGTCTGTCCTTGCAGCGATCGGCAAGGGACTACCAAACCTCAAGTTTGCCATTTGCTTCGAAGTAATAACATCTGAAGACAAGGTAAAGTTTTCAGACGCTGGCGTTACGCTGCTTAATTTTTATGAGGTGGCGGATTTAGGCTCTGAGAATGTCTTGTCACATGACCCCCCTACCGCAGAGGATGTAGCTGTACTTATGTACACGTCAGGCACCACAGGAAACCCCAAGGGAGTGCAAATCACCCACAGGAACGTGATGTCGGATGTTGTATCACTTCAAGAGCGACTCCGTGTGAGCAACCAAGACGTACACTTCTCGTTCCTTCCGCTGGCACATATCTTCGAACGGGTGATACAGGCTCTGTGTGTTAGCCAGGGGTGCTCCATTGGATTTTACCAAGGGAAGCTACCTGAGCTTATGCTGGACATTCAGACTTTGAAGCCGACATTCTTTATTGCTGTGCCACGCATTCTGTCACGTATATACGATAAGATCAACCAAGGTATAAAGGCCGGCGGTCCGGAGAAGGAGGCCGCTTTCAAGGGTGCTTACAACATGCGTCTAGCAGCTCTGGAACGCGGCGAGGATACCCCGATCCTCAATGAGAAGGTCTTCAATCGAATGGGCATGGCTCTAGGCGGCCGTGTGAAGTGGATTCTGACTGGCTCTGCACCACTTGGAGTGGCTATTCACGAGTTCCTGCGTGTTTGTGTGTGCCCTGTCATCATGGTCGGTTATGGTTTGACTGAGACGACAGCTGGTGCCACCATCACTCATTACAACGATATGAAACTTGGCCACGTCGGATCCCCCATGGCTTCGAATGAAGTCAAACTAGTCAGCATCCCCGAAATGAACTATCTCACCAGCGATGAAATACCACGTGGTGAGGTATGTGTGAGAGGAACTAATGTGTTTGGGTCTTACTTGAAGAACCCCGAGAAGACGAAAGAAGATATCGATGAGGAAGGGTGGTTTCATACTGGCGATGTAGGCCGATGGAACGCCGATGGCACGCTATCAATCATTGATCGACAGAAGTCTATCTTCAAGCTTTCTCAGGGCGAGTATCTCGCCGCTGAGAACCTGGAGGCAATGTACGGAAAGTGCGATCACATTGCACAGGTGTTTGTCACAGGAGACTCGTTCCACGCCTACCCTGTGGCCGTTGTTGTGCCCGATTCTGAATCGATAGTTGCTTGGGCCAAAGCAAACAACGTGTCTGGCGATGCTAGAAGTATTGCACAATCGCCAGAGTTGAAGGCTCTTCTGACCTCGGAACTACTGAATATGCACAAAGAATGCAAACTGAAGGGGTTCGAGAAACTTAGAGACTTTATTGTTGAGCCTGAGCTGTTCAGTATTGACAATGAGCTGCTCACACCCACATTCAAGCTGAAGCGTGTGAATGCCACCAAAAAGTACAAAGACCAGATTACAGATCTATACGACGCAATCGAGAATCCTACAGCACCCGTCAAGGTACAGTCCGAAATTACAGCTTTAGAAGAGACTTGCGACAACGAGGTCTATTCGGTCAACTTGAGCACGCTAGTAGCCGTTGGAGTAATTGCGACTGTAACGGGAATTTATTTTGGCCAACGTGCACGGTTGTTATAGTTAGACATCGACCACAAATAGCTTTCCGTATAAAAGCACACGACCAGGATTATTAACGTAATAAAATAGTCTGTTTCGTTCCGTATCTACCTGCAGCTAAATTTGCCTTTACACACACACACACAAATATATATATATATATAGTGTGTTAACCAGCATATATATTTACTTATATATAAACATATATATATATATATATATGTGTGTGTGTGTGTGTGTGTGTGCGTTTGTACATGTAT
>NW_014039679.1:7455-12355 GCF_001186125.1 Sphaeroforma arctica JP610 | reverse complement strand
CATCGACAACTCTATCCTGACCAACCATTTGATTGTAAGCTTTCTGGGCTATTACCATGGTAGGTGCATTCGTGTTTCCAGATACTACTGTGGGCATGACGGAGGCGTCGATCACCCTAAGTCCTTCCATTCCGTGTACTTTCAGACCATTTGAGTGATCCACCACTGCCATAGGATCTGATGATGGACCCATTCTACAGGTAGATACCGGGTGGTAGATGGATTCGGTATTTTCACGCAGATACTCCTTGATGTCGTTATCGGTAAGGTTGTTTACATCCTTATCGCCAAATCCACTGACCACCAGGTTATCTTCTGCTAGGGTCTTGGTTTGAATCAGCTCGATGCTCTTTCGTACTGCTGCCACCATGGGGTCAAAGTCGGCGGGCACATCGTAATAGTTGGGGTCAATCAGTGGGCCCTCCATTGGGTCAGCCGAATTCAGACCAACCGTCCCGCGAGACTCGGGCCGCATATAGCACGATTTGACCGAGATGCCACCACCGTATCTTAAAGTGGCACCATGATCTTTGTAGTAGAAGGGTGCGACATGCATTTGAATATCATTAGCGGGAATGTCAGGCTTGCTTTTGAAGAATGAGCCGACCATTTGGTTGTCTCCCATGAACACTCCTTCTTTCTTGAAAAGACCTAGGAAGAAGTGCTTGATCTGACTTGGTAGGTTGGTGAGCCCGATTTGCAGTGGCATACTTATTCTCGAAGTTTTTGCATTCACACAGATGTCGGCATGATCCTGAAGATTCTGTCCCACTCCTGGCAATTCATGTACTACATCAATTCCGTGCTTAGTAAGCTGGTCCTTAGGGCCAATTCCTGAGAGCATCAGCAACTGTGGACTGTTAAATGCACCACCGCACAGGACAACATCGTTTTTCGCTTCGAATGTTACGGGGCTAGCAGAATCTGAGCTGCCTGATACCACTGCATGTACTCCAGTCGCTCGTTTGCCTTCTGTGAGTACCTTTGTGGTATGAGCATCAACAATAACATCCAGATTTGGGCGAGCTCGGACCTCTGGAGTCAGGAAGGCAACACCAGTGCTGCAGCGCCCACCCTTGGTCTGCGTGTACTGATAATACCCTATTCCAGACTGGTCGGCTCCATTAAAGTCATCGGTTGTTTTCCATCCCAACTCGTTGCCTGCTTTGACAATGCGCTTACTGTATGGACCAATGTGATTCTGTGTCCGCACATGAAGAGGACCTTTGTTACCGTGGTATGGGTTGTTTTTGAGTGTATCGTTATTCTCCAATTCCTTGAAAATGGGTAGCACATTCTCCCATTCCCAACCGTTGCATTTATTTTCCTCAGCCCACAAGTTGGTGAAGTCATATTTCAAGCCACGAATATATACCATAGCGTTAATCGCAGAGGAGCCGCCGACTCCGCGACCACGAGGCTGGAACATGTTCCTACCATTACAGTTCTTCTGAGGTGTTGTCCAGTATCGATGGTTGTACTTTTTACTGTAGGGAACGGTCCAGAAGAACCCACTGGGGTTGCGGATGAGCGGTGTGTTATCATCTGAGCCCGTCTCCAGTAAAGCCACTCGCACATTGGGGTCCGATGAGAGGCGATTGGCCATTACACAGCCGGCACTTCCGCCACCAACAACTACATAGTCGTAGACCTGCTTAGTAGAAGCAGGGAGAGATCGAAGAGACTTTGAGAGTGACATCTTAAATAGTCGTTTAGTTGATTATGCAAATGTAAACTATTAAGTATATTCTGGTGATTTTAATGAACTGGTGAGCGCTTAAATATCAGAAAGCAGACTTTTGTAGCCATAATGCGGTGCATCCAGCGATCGATATTTGCTTGAATCAATAGTCAAACTGACGTAGCGTATATGTAGCTCTATATAAAATGCGTAAACCAATCGCGCGTACGGCTCAGAGCCTTCAGAGCGCTAAGATTTATCCCTGTAAACGGTATAATTACAATTTTATATATAAAATCAACTCTGAACTCACTGTACATATCTGTGTAAATATCAGCCTATCAGAAGTTCACTGGTTCTGTGGTTCAGCCGTTCAGGTCTTCTGTCTTCATTCTTCAAGACTCAACCTTTTCGGCTTTTCAGTTTTTACTTTTCAGTTTTCACTCCACTTTGCAGTTTGCACTTTGCTGACTTTTCACTGTTCCAGTGTTCCAGTGTTCAAGTGTTGAGTGTTCAGTTTTCACTTTCCAGCTTGTTCAGAAACAAATCTTTTTCACGAAAATTTTGAAATATATCGCCAATCGCCAATCGGGTGATATTCAGTGAAACTCCGGAATTCCGGATCCCAGAAATAAATACAACTGTTGAACTCCGTCGGTTTATCAATTATGAATTTCAATTTCAAATATCCAAGCCTATGTGTGCTCAGGTTCTGGAATTTATTCTCTCTCGTATACATAGATCATGGCTTCAGGCATATGTACAGCATAGGCTGCATAAATAACATCATACAGCCATACATAGCCTTTGTTCAGTGTTCACAAGCAGCTAAATATTATAAAGTATGATGTATCACATCAGGAACATTCAACTCTAGGGAGGCCACTTTGCCATAATAGGAATTTATGACTCCGTGTGCGGACTGCGGAGTACGGACCATTGATACAAAGTAGTATGATGCAAGTATGTGTGCTCCTTTGACCTTTTAAGTTTTATCCTGAAATTCGGACGTCATGTTCACAGTTCAAAACTTTTGTGGCTTGGGAAGTTGAGTGTATTCTCTGGTCTCTGCACAAAGGTTGCAAAACTGATATGTAGTCAGATGGAATATGATCTACAAAAAAAACATTTTTTAAGGATTACATTCTTGCTTACTGCATGCGAAAGTATTTAAGGCATACTGCCATACAGAGACTATTGTCATATCGATATATCAACACCATCGTCCATCCAAAATATTCCTACATAAAAGGGTAAACCAAACTATAAATGCGTCGATCTGTGCTGCTGATGCTCATATGCGAGCTAGCACAGCTTTCAGGGCAGGTACCACACTTCCATTAAGCTGGAGAAAGAATCAATTACAGGCTCTCAGAAGAATGATCAGTGAAAATGAGGAAACTATCCAGAAGGCTGTGTATGCGGATTTGGGAAAGAGCCCCGAGGAGGTTTGGTTAGCGGAGACACAAGCCTCAATCAACGGCATCGATAGCATGATAGCCAACGTTGATAGCTGGTCAAGGGCAACTCACGTGGACACTGACGTTTTCAACTATCCGGCCACATCGATGATTAAACCAGAACCTCTGGGCACGGCCCTGATAATTGGTTGCTGGAACTATCCGATCACACTCATCGCCGATCCCATGGCTGCAAGCATTGCAGCCGGCAATGCAGTTGTTGTCAAAACGGGAGCTGAGACACACTCACCCGAGACGATGAAACTTCTGTGTGAGCTAATTCCGAAGTACATGGACAATCAAGTTGTGAGCATTGTTTCTGGTGGCTTTGACGAGCTGCAGGATCTTTTGTCAATGCGCTGGGATGTTATTTTTGCAACCGGTTCGCCCGGGCTTGGCCGCATGGTAGCCAAGGCAGGCGCACCAAACTTGACCAAATGTATACTGGAACTAGGTGGCAAATCACCGGTGTACGTTGGCAAAGATGCCAATCTAGCAGTAGCTGCCAAGCGCATTGTGTGGGGATCCTTGGGCCTAAATGCAGGGCAGACGTGTATACGTCCCGATCACATGTTCGTAGACAGCTCAATCGCCGAAGCTTTCATCAGTACGCTGAAGGAAACGATTGTCGCTCAGTACGGCGTCGATCCGCAGCAAAGTAGGGCGTTTGGGCGTATGGCGAAGGTACCAGCACATCACAAGCGCTTATCCAAGATGATCAAGAGCGATAGCAAGTACATAGTTCATGGTGGCGAAACAGATGCTTCAGATTTCTATATCGCACCTACACTATTAGACTTTGGGACAGACTTTGAGGCATACCACGCTTCTGCTTGTATGCAAGAGGAAATATTTGGTCCCATATTACCCATCTTACGTGTAGATGGCGTCGAGAAAGCGATCGATTCCATTCTAACAAGAGAAAAACCACTTGCCATGTATGCCTTCACATATGACGGGCACGTGCAGGAAAAGTTCATGAACGTATCTGCGGGAAGTCTCCAGTTCAATGATGCCATTACATTCATGCTGAACGAGAACCTTCCATTTGGAGGGGTAGGCAATTCGGGTAGCGGCAAGTACCATGGCTACCAAGGGTTTGTAGAGTTTAGTCACATGAAGTCTATTATGATCAATTCGAATTTGAATGACTTAAAGGCACGTTTTTCTCCCCAAACAAAAGCCGATATGGCTGTGATGAAGATCGCACACCGTCACATTCCTGGTGTTGTGGTGAGTAGTCTGAACCGAATGCATTATTTTGCCTTTGCCACAGTCGCCGTCAGCGCCGCAGCCTTCATGCTAGTAAAATATCTTTGAAGACGCACTAGCTTTAATATACAACAAAATTAAATGCCAGACCGGTTTAAAATGCTTTCCTCCATGTACGGTACAGGATTCAATATGAGACCTGAGTTTAGTTCCTTATCTCGACAATCCTTTTTCTCACAATCTGTATCGAATTCTTACTCGATTTTTACTCGCCGGCGATAAAATGCCTTGACGAGTACGTGAATGTAGCCTCGTTAAGACTTCATGGATCTAAGTTGACTAATTGATGGCTCAATGGTTTACAGTGTACCATTTTTAAAATTAATCTGCGTGTTTTGATCAACTTACTATTCAATTCTAATACGCATTTTTTGCAATGATCTGTCATAGATACGAGAAACCACACAAACACATATACATACATACCTTCCCCCCTCCTCTCCACACACACACATACACACGCACACACACACATATATATATATAC
>NW_014039679.1:3974-7435 GCF_001186125.1 Sphaeroforma arctica JP610 | reverse complement strand
TGTGTATGTGTGTGTGTTTGTGTATGTGTGTGTGTGTTTGTGTGTGTGTGTGTGAGATTATATATATATATAAATAGATTCCATATGTACGTACATGTATATTCATTATTAATATATTATGTGTAGATGCATCCCTACAGCATATATGAAGGAAACGAACTTCAACTAACCTTGAGCTACATATATATCAAAATATACACTTGGGAATGTGATGATGGAGTTCGAAAGATACATACAGTACTCTGCGCAAGAGGAGATATATACAGTGCCATGGAACGTGTGAACTGAACTGATGGCATTTACTTTGTTACTCAGGCACGGATCCATTGTTCAATTTACCGTTTGGGTACCGAAATTTTTAAGTAGTAATTGAATAAATGTGTATAGCTACCGAGAGCGTAGGTGAGATGGGTCAAGATAAAATATGTGCCCATACGATTCAGGTCTCGTCAGTTGAAGGCATACAATATTGCACTACTACTATGTGATAGCTTGCCCACTCTTCATCATCACGACAGAGCTACCATATCATCATATGTCATATGCGATATAAATAGTTAAGCTGACCAATCTCTCCTTTATAATTCGACATTCATAAACTAACCTTAATAGCATGCACACGTTGCTTGGCACACGTTGCTTGCATGGATGCCCAACCATATTTAAAAACCTGTAAACGGATTGAAGACCTATTTAGTATTTACACACGTCTAAATATGGAATACCCGATCCCATAGCCTTTTTGACCGTTTACAGTTTTAGAAAAAAATGTGCTGGTTGGCCACCCATGCAGGGACTGCTCACGTATGTATCGGCAATAGACCTAAAACAGCCTATTTATAATACTTCAAACAAGAACTTTGTTTGAAAATCGTCTACAAAAGAGAATATAATTTCATCATAACATATTTTAAAGACAGTTCGCGGTGCCAATATGTATTCTAAAAACACGAGTTCCCAAGCCAGAGTATAGCTTTCTAAATTATACAGCCAGAGTGAGTAATTGATATATATTTGCACTGTGTACTTAATATTGTACCCTTCAGCGCCTTCACAAGTTCACAGCAATGAATATTGACAAAAAAAAGAATATGACGTTATTAAATGTGACGTCAGCGTCACTATACCTTGTTTCTGTATTGAAATACTATTGGTCTTCGAGGTCCACGGTTTCATATGCCGGCAAACATGCGCAAATATTACCGCGTCATCGGTCATCCTCTTCCTGTGAAGGTATCCCGTGAGGTTGGCTACTTCCTATTTAAATATGGGCAGGGCGTGTAGGCAAGCCCGTTTCACGAACTGGATGAATACTACCGCACCATCCTTACGATATTTGGCGAGGTGTTATATTTATCACTTAACAGATTAGTTAATGGACAGGAAGTGTTGATGTGGCCGTCCTACGTACCGAAGTTTTCTATGGTGAAGACGAACTAGGGTCTCTATTCTTTTGGCCTGTCGGTTCTACATTCTCGTATACTTTCTTATTTGACGCAAATAGACTATCTTCAGTCATTTTATAAGACAGTATCGATATGGCAGCGATTGCCGCGTTTAGAAGGCAGATAGCCTGTAGACTGTCCCAGGTGACTGCAATTAACACCGAGAGCATTGCAGGCGCACTCACATGGAGCCGAAATGAGAAGGATGGCGACCTTTCTATTGCTGTGCCCAGCCTTTTGGCTTCAGCGAGTAAGTGTATGATCTGTTTCTATACGTGCATACAATGGGCATATTATAAGAACAACTAGGTCCGCTGGGGTTCTAAGGGGGTTGAATGGGCGTAAACGTCTCCCTGTATTGCATGTCTCGCACCATTGGTGTAACCCGCAATTTCGCTACCTTACACAGCGCTCAGATACCAATTTGGTGTCGGTGGTACCGTCGGTTTACTTTATATTCGCTTGAGTATCACACACTGTTTTCTTGGTGTAGTTGGCTGCCGCTTATAGTTTGACTACAGGCTCGCTACGCCGCGAATAGAATTACGCTGTCGCATGAATCTCTGAACGGTAGCCGACAGAGAAACATGAGCAATACATCCTTATTCACCACTACAACAAAATTTGACTAACATTTATATATTACTATTTATGATGGATCTACTGCAAATCAGCGACTGCGATGAAGGACAGGGGAACGCACTCTGGGCTGGTCTCAGGAATAAGCCCTGCGCAAGTAGCTGTACGATTGGCGGACGAGTACAATTCAGCCCCAATCCCAAATGGAAACACAGCAGACACTGCACAAGACGGTCCTGTTGTGAGCCATGAAGGTGCAATCACGGTGTCGGCAAAGGACATATTCCTCAATTTCTCTTTTCGGACCGATATCCTGGTGCGCGAGGTTTTGAAGGTACGTGCGACTGTAAAACTTTGTGCTGTTGCGAAGGGGGTCAGATATCTGGTGAACACTCTATGCCACTGACGCTCACATGTGTTTGTGGGAGAGACAAAGGGCTGTCTCTGTCATGGCAACGGGCGTTGCTATGGACCACCCTTTCATGTGCTTCATTCTATTGGGCGGATCTTTGAATGCCACGAGTGATTACACAGTATGCTTGTATTGCGAGTGTGTCTTATGAAGTGTTTGTATCCCACAGTTATCCAAGGTAAGGTGTAGTGTATCGATCTTGTGCATTGTAGTCTACGATAGAACGGACGCACACGTAGATGACAAATATAGAGCCATTTCTCGTTGTCGTCCCGCTATAGTGTCCCGGAATAGGAAGCAGTTCGCCCTCTGACATCTCCTCTGGCTAGCACTTATTCGCTTGTGTCTGAGACCCAATACACGCATGTTTACGAAAGAGAGAATACCCTTGTATTTCTACTTACAGTGATTTAAGTACCCGGGTAGGCTGTGTTCACAATTAACAGCTATCCTCCACTATCTACCTACCTCTATTTACCTACCAACCCTTACTGCCGGTGGGTGCATGTCAATTGACAGTTCTCGTGTAGCTGCTGATGCATATGCTGCCATAGGCACAACACAAGTCGTAACGCACGAACCCATTACCAATAGAATCGCTCATTTGCTTCAACTGATATGGTTAGACGCTCGCGCCTGTGCGGTAGTTACCAATCGACCTGTTCTAACTAGCTTCTGCGCAGCACATATGTGACCTTTCCTTCAACGAGGGCTATATGCCGCAAGCAGTGAGTGCATCGGATTGACATGAATTGGTATGTTTGTGATACTGTTACTGTCATGCAGGACGTGCACACAAACACAGACACATACGGCCGGAGCTGTGTGTTTGCTGGCAAACGGGCTGTGGTCGAGTTCAGTTCACCCAATATCGCCAAACCGTTTCATGCCGGCCATCTGCGATCAACGGTTCTCGGCAGTTTCATCTCACGTATACTCACGTTTAACGGCTATGACAGCGTGAGACGGATCAACTATCTGGGAGACTGGGGGAAGCAATATGGTGTGTTTTATATCCAGTTTAT
>NW_014039679.1:0-2685 GCF_001186125.1 Sphaeroforma arctica JP610 | reverse complement strand
TAAGCCACATACTCTGTGAATTACATCTTCATATATGTACTCACCTGTTAATTTGTAAATCTATACACACAGTGTGTTGTAAACCACATACTCTGTGAGTTACAACTTCATATATGTACTCACCTGTTCATTTGTGAATCTATTCACATATAGCGTGTTGTAAACCACATACTCTGTGAGTTACATCTTCATATATGTACTTACCTGCTCAGTAAATCTATACACACATAGTGTGTTGTAAACCACATACTCTGTGAGTTACATCTTCATATATGTACTTACCTGTTCCTTTGTAAATCTTTACACACACAAGTGTGTTGTAAGCTACATACTCTGTAAGTTATATCCTGATATATGCACTCACCTATTCATAAACCCGAAACCCTAAACCCTATAGTGCGATGTAAACCACATACCTCGGCCCTAATACCCTAAAACCCTGTAACCCTAAGCCCTGAAAACCCTAAAGTGGGGTTTTTGATACTATATGATTCTTGTATACCGTCCGTCCGGGTGGGTATAGGGCTGGTACTGTCCCACCAACGCCAACCACTCGTGTGCAGTGGACAACGTATTGCAGCAGAAGTGCTATATTCTGTAAGCGCAAATCCATTCACTTGAGCGTGCAGCGTGTGTGTACGTCACTGCCGCGGGGATATAAATATGCCATGTTTCTATCACCCGACACTACACCCAACCCTTGTGAAGGATTACACTTCACACCACACGTGCGTCCTACTGTCATGTATCTGCATACCCCATACTAAACATCATCCCATGTCTTTAAACTGTGTCCACTGGTTGTACATCTATCTTCATACCCTGTACTACACATCATCTCATGTCTCTGAACTATATCCACTGCTTGTACATCTATCTTCATACCCCATACTACACATCATCTCATGTCTCTGAACTATATCCACTGCTTGTACATCTATCTTCATACCTCATACTACACATCATCTCATGTCTCTGAACTATATCCACTGCTTGTACATCTATCTTCATACCCCATACTACACATCATCTCATGTCTTTGAACTGTGTGCGTGTATTCCACTGTGCGTGTGTGCAGGGCCAAGGAAACTCCCGACATAGATGGCCGAGCACGCGCCTACTTTAGACGCTTGGAAGAGGGCGACCCAGCCGCACTCGCACTATGGGACAAACTACGCCAGATGAGTATCACTGAGTACGCAAAGGTGTACGAACGCTTGGGTATGTGATAGGGTTTAGGATTTATGGTTTTAGAAGTTGTACCAACATTGAGTATGTGATAGGTTTTAGGGTTTGTGGTTTATGGATTTTAAGGTGTACGAACACTTGAGTATGTGATAAGTTTTAGGGTTCAGGGTTTAGAATTTTTTAAGGTGTACGAACGCTTGGGTATGTAGTAGGGTTTAGTACTAAAACCATAAAACACTTGGGTTTGTGATGAGGTTAGCACTGTATGCATGTTTTAGGGTATAGGGTTTTCGACTTTAGCGTTTTGGGTTTTGGTGTTTAGTGTTTTCAGGTTTACCAACTCGTGGGTATGTGTTTAGGTACCGAGTTTCGTACGGCATGTCAGCCACGTCTCCTGGGCAAACACTGCTGTACCGAACATCTCGGTAGTCGTATAACGTTTCGTGACGCAGCGAACGTTTACCGGTGGATAGGCGTGTGGGGGCTGCAGGGTAGCCTAGGCGTTCAGGCTCTGTGCAACGTTTACAGTTTCTTTACCTGCGCTTGAGTGTCTGAGTCTATGGTGTGAGTACAAGGGGTGTCGACCATTTCATGATGTGCCTGTAGCGTGTGCAGAGATGTATATCAAGACCTGGGCTGAGGGGGATACGGGTATTAACCTTTTGCGTCAAATGAAGAGGCGGGTGCTCTCCTGTTCGTTGTAAACACTTGTCTTCAACAACCCTACTACTACTACTACTACTACTACTACTACTACTACTACTACTACTACTGGTATAGTTAGTGTTCCTATCAAGAGATGTGGAATATGTCATTTGTCTTCGTACTTGTCCCGCATTGTACCTATACCTGATCTTGTTGACCCTAGGAGTTTCCTACCACCTATGTATCATTCCCAGCTACAGCTTCCTCTCATTCATTGTACATAGGGCTTGGCGTAAATACGCTAAGTCGGTTGATATTGATACTCAACGCTCTGTGCGCTGACTTTGCCGTCGAGCTCACACGTACACACATGTGCATCACTTTGTATAGTCCGTTCCGTATACTTCAGTGTACTGGCTCAGCCCTATGTTCTCTAGCACCACCTCAACAAATAACCAGGTGTATGTGGTGTGTATTGCTAACTCACCAACTGGCTAACTGTTTGTAAACCCTATGTGGTGTGTATTGCTAACTCACCAACTGGCTAACTGTTTGTAAACCCTAGAACCCTAAACCCTACCTCACCCACTGAGCGTGCTACTGCTGGTGTCTGAGCGTGCGACTGCTTCTTCCCTTCACACTGTGTAGGTGTGCAGTTCGATGTGTTCGAGGGTGAGTCGATGGCTGACGGAGACTCGGTGGTCAAATCACTACGCACCACAGGCACCAGCCACTACCAGGAAGACGGCTCAGAGGTGTGTGTAAGAAACGGACCACCCGTGTGTGGGATGGCAAATCAGAGGATGTGTATGTAGGTAGGACGATATATATGCGTATAGGTGCATATATATA
>NW_014039680.1:32506-34393 GCF_001186125.1 Sphaeroforma arctica JP610 | reverse complement strand
TTATATATATATATATATATATATATATATATATATATATATATATATATATATATGTTCATACATATGAAGTGATATATGTACGTATACGTTTGCACGTAGACATACATAAATACATATCAATACATCGTGTTTTTGTGCGTGTGCTTGTGTGTGTGTTTGCATATACTTGTAAATTGACGTATATCAATTTTTATATCTATATCTAAATATATATATATATATATTGTTTTAGTGCTGCTACATGATGTGCTTGTATGTATGCCATGTATGAATACATGGTAGTTGCTTCTACTATCACTACACCTACAATCACTACACCTACATGTACCCGAGTACTTTTTGAATAGATCAGTATTAATCTAAATATATGTGTGTATTATGTGTGTGCGCGTATGTGCATGTGTACATAGATCTTTGACTTGTATGTGCGTGCGAAATCAACAGATCCGAAGTCAAATCGTTTATTCATACCTCTAAAGCGTCTCAGCCCACATGCGCGTTTGCTCATATGTTCTGGGTCGTCTATTCGGTGTTAGTCTTCTTCTGGCACCGACAATCTAATAATTATAGTGAGTAAACACTTAAACGTACATCTGCATTTTAAAAGAATACTACTCAAACCATCATATAGGGAAGCCATGAGACACCGTCAACCAATTATTGTTCTAAATATAACTCAAAGCTCTTATCTTATGTATGGACTGTCGAACGGTCACCTTCTCTGATACCGTCTCTATTGTGTTTGTCAGCAGCACTGCATATACCTCCCTTCATCCACTCGGCTTATTGTCATACTGCGGTATTCGCACCCAACCTTTTGTGGTTCTCAATCAATGCGCAGGTAATTGAGCTAACCGACTTGGAAGATGACATGGTCAACCCCATCGATCTGTGCAACAAATTGAACAGGGTAGGTTTATCTGCTGCCTTAGGTTTATCTGTTGCCTTAGGTTAATCTGCTGCCTTAGGTTTATCTGCTGTTTGCTTTCTTCTGTGATTGACGGTGTATGATCTTTGTGGTCCTTGTTCCTCGCTGAGTGTCGGATATTCTGTTAGTGGGTAGGTATGGGCGTCTATGAGAATGCCCATCCTGTGCGTGCGACCTTCAAACGTCGCAAGAGATACAGTGTAAATGTTTAGTCATCCTGGAACAACAGGCATTTTGCACAGTGTGGTCCTTGTTATCGCCTGTGTGCCCCCGTATGTGTTTTTTATGTTGTGAATTTTTCCCAAAGGATTCTCCAGCTCTGTGATACGTCTATATGGTCATTGATATAAATGTACCATTGCATGACAGTTTTTTGTATACGCCCGAGCGAATATCACTGGAGCGACATTAGATTCTTCATGTGTTTAGTTTAGGCTTATTTGTCCATGAACTTTCAAATCGTCCGTTAATGTTACCCAATCCTACGCAACGGTGCAACGGTCTAATTCAATGATGTTTGTGCCATGCAGCTGGTACTGCCTGAGTTCGGTGCGCAAGGGATGCTGGTCGTATTTTTCTTGTTCAGTATGTCTTGGATCCCTCTTGTCATCAACATCCCGGTGGCCGCTTACCATGGTTACCTGTATGTTGCGAATATGTTTAAAATGAAGCTGAGTTAGTTAAACTTATAGTCAAGTAGCTGGTGCAGCCAAGTGGTTTTGATAAATGTCGAGGCCACTAACATATACTTCAAATATATAGATGCATTGAATGAGACCAATCTTGCAACAATGTTTAATTGTGCCATGTATATATATCTATATTTATTTCCATATTCATATTCATATTCATTTCTATATATCTATATCTGCCTCAATATGTATTTGTATATGTGTATGCATCTTCATATATATATATATATATATATATTCATATATATATATATTTATATATGC
>NW_014039680.1:23356-32486 GCF_001186125.1 Sphaeroforma arctica JP610 | reverse complement strand
ATAAGATCTTGAATGTATGTTTTATCTTCGATCTTTTTTTTCGTAGGAACGTGAGTATGTATATGTTTTATGATGATTGCAATAGTGAGTATAATCTCTTGCAGTCGTGATCTTGTATTTTTCCTTCAAACACGTTGTGTTTAACCGGGCTCGCATTCCGTATCCGTGTTAAGGAGCCTATATGTCCTCATACCCATCTGCTTCCTATTGATAATTGTTTCTCATTGTTTGTGCTCCGGCTTTCTTTCGTGGTCGCTTCAGGTATTCTAATGGCAGCTGGCAGTACGACCCGACCACCATCTTCCGAGACCTGAGAGATAAGCGCTTCGCCTGTCTATTGAAGACCGTCTTTTACCTGTGTTGTTTCTTCTATTATTTGGTCATGGTATGCATTCTGTTTGAAGAAATGTTCTTCCTCTATCAATACTCTATGTTAGTTTGAGGTGTTTGGATGTGATGTGCGGCTCGCCCGTGTGGTTTTTTCTACAGTTGTTCGTGACACGCTACCTGTTAAGCGGTAATTTTCTTTTCCGGGTCGTGTACCTCACAATATGGTCTTAGTGTGGACTCGTTTAAAAACATATTTGATCCCGCTTCTACCCTGGCTCTGGGTTTTTTTAATCCGATAGAAAGGGGAGTTTTATTTTCTGTACTATGTGGTCGATATATGTAGACATGCCAATGTCTCATGTTTCCAGTTATCACGTTTGGTCTACTGTCTGGTTTGGTCATGGCACGTAGTTGGTATAGACTGTTCTTGGCCTTCGTATTCGCACCTACTATCTGGTCATGGTATTGAGTCACGTGTGCCCCTTCTCGCCGGTTTGGTCATGGTACGTAGTTGGTATAGACTGTTCTTGGCCTTCGTAGTCGCACCTACTATCTGGTCATGGCATTGAGTCCTGTGTGTCCCTTCTCGCCATGTCGTTGCGTCCATTGTCGGAGTTATGTGATGCGGTCATTGGTAGTTGAGCTTTGTCTGCGTTGTTCCTTCCCCTATCTGGTGATGAGTGTCCCATCCCCGTTTTCTGGTGATGATTCGTTCCTTCCTTTATTTTTGATGAGGAGTGGTATTCTATATCTGAAATCCGGCGCGTATTTCCAAGTTACTGTGCACGGCCTGCCTAGTTTTTTCTGCTATCTGGTTTTGATGTGTAGTCTCGTCTTTTTTGGGTAGGGGAGTGACTCTGTGGCTGAACTCCATTTTCCTATTCTTGCGTTTGTTTTGCTTCCGTTCACAATTTGCAAACACTACTACTTTGCTGTGCTGGTGTTGTCTTTTCTATTTTTTGGACATATTTTTATGGTCAGCAAGTGGACACTGTGCACCAGTATGCAAAAGATATCGATTATAACGTATACACGAATATATCGTCCTAGGCTATTTTAAACTGTGATTCTAACGCATGATATTTCTTCAAATTTGTATAGATGATAGTCACGGCTACCAAGAAGGACGAGTAAGTCCGCTATTATCCTTGCAGTCCGAATTTTGTACCCGAGTAAGACGAATCCAGACAGCGGAGCATAAGGACACCTGGTACAATTCCACGCTGGCAAATTCGTGCCCTTTGTTGGGTGACTGCACACGTCGATTGGCCATAGTTCAGAAAGTCCATTCGAACGCCTGTTTGTATCTTGCTGGTCATCCATAAGCATGGGGTACGCCTCTCGGTGTGGACTAGTGTAGGCAGCTATGGTTGCCGGCTGGGGGGTTATCGTAGCTAAATGTTGGGTTGTATGTCTTTGGCTTATGGTATGCGGTATAGAGGTTGGTTTACTGGATAGTCTTCACATTTGACGATCGGTGCTACATGATCGGAGTCGTCGCGCACCGCCAGCCCCGCGTTGATGGCCAGGTATACTTGCTTGTGCACACTGTGCGTGTACACGGTCATGTGTGCGCATGTACACGGCCATGTGTACACTTGTACTAGGGTTCATGTGGGTGTGTACGCTGAGTACTATTCAGGGAAGGCCGGCATGCATTCACTTTTTAATGAATGGCGCAGAGATGCCACACCAAGCATCAAAAAGAGCGCGCGGAACAATAAATTTATACCATGATGTGTATCTGTGTCTAACTTTTCGGCAGTCCACCCTGTCTAAGTATCCTGTGTCTGGCTTGTATACCTTCAGATGTCGGCAATGGCAGTCGCATAGCAGCGATTTTAACAATCATGATTTACTGCGGATTTGACGAAAGCTGCATGAATGTACCGTAGTATATCCGTACTACACTATAGACTTCAAGTTTGCATACCCGCATAGGGACGTAGATGTACACCATATCTATCAACGGGTCTAAAATTTTAATCCAAGATATGACGAGTTCAATTTATTTGTAATCTTGTAAGACCATAATGCAATTTCAATTTGCAATTGGTACGCCATGCGATACAACAGTGGTTTCAGATACAACATGCTGATACATTATCAAAACATAAAATATGCTTCTCGTTCAGGTTATCTAAATGTTCTTCAAGTAGTGAACTACGCTGGTTCATGATCAATCCAAAAAATCTTGATATATTGAACCGTTTGCGCGAAGGAAATTTGCATTCGATGTAACCCCGCATATTGGTATTCCCTTTGTTTTCCTATAACATTTGGTTGCAGAAGGGGTATCAACACAAAGTAAGCACTAATATGTGATCAAAAATACAGTGCGTATGAAATATAAGTCTGATTGTTGTAATGATAATTCGTTTAATATTCTTTGGGTATTTTGGTGTTCTATATGTGCATTTGATCTCTAGGAGAAATTTCTAGACCTTGTTACCTCCGAAACTCATAGTGGAAGCACCACCGTCAGAAAATCCCATAGCAGACTGGTGAGAGATAATACTTTGCTCTTCTTTCTTTGCTGAGCGTCTGCGCATGACTACAATACCTGCAACGACGAAGCAGCAGCAGCAGCAGCACAGCAAGAGTATAGCTGCGATAGCTCCACCGATAAGCATCATGTTGCTCTCCTCCTCGTGAGCTGCCGCAGTTGCACCTGCAGCGGCACCAGCACCAACGGCGGCGGCTTGAGCAAGGTCTTCAGCGGTGTAGCGAACACCAGCTTCCTGATCCACAGCCACCTCACCAGCATCACGTGTGTTCATACCATCAAGAGAACGACGACGACGCGCGGATCCGTCATCGTAATCCACAAGAACTGTGTAGTTCATGGTGATGGCATTTCCCGTACGGTCAGAGGTGGCACAGGCCATCTGAGCTGTAACTTGATGAGGCATGGAAATGGTCTGTGCTGCAGGATCGTACGTCTGTGTAAATTCGGGGTTACCTTCGGAAACATCACCGAGATAATCAGCGAATCCTGAGCAATCGCCGTCGGTGGTTCGCTCGACATATGTGACTTCAGCGTTGTATAGAGATACTCCACTGAGAGAAGTATCGACAGTGATCTGCCAGTACGACATGGACCCAAGGTCGAAGATAGTCTCGGGATTATCATAGGTGTCAGAATCAAATACCTCAATCGACAATTCGAATAGAGCATCTAGCTCGAACTCCTCCACCTCGCAGAAATTATTAGTGTCAATAAAAAAGATAACAGTGGCGGGATCAGACTGGATATCGGGGCACACTGCGGGGTTGCCATTATCATCCGTCTCTTGGCACGCAATCATGAGCTCATTTAACGAGTACTCGCCGGTTAAATCGCATGCAACAATATCAAACACGACGTTCTGAATGCAATCATCACCAACAGCTTGTCCATTGCAAGATTCATCTACGACGTACTCTGAGATCGCGCTCACTTCAGCCTCGAAGCTTTCCTCAACTCGACCTACAACACCTGCGCTGTTGCTTATAGTGAAGGGGGCGGGCAAATGAATCTCCAGACGAATTTTGGAGTGATTCCAACCATCGAAGAATCCTACATCTACCAGATTGATGGCAGCCTCAATCTCCGCGGATTCGTATTGAGCGTTGATGGTAGCTGCGACATTGCGCACAGTGTCAATTTGTACCAAAAGATTCGTGACAGCATTACCCTCGCGAGTAACAGGTAGCCGAAGAAGGTTTTCATCGTCAACCTTCTCGACATACTCATCCCACTGTGCTTCAACCTGAGCACGGTACGAAGTGAAGGTGGCAAAATCTTCGATTGTAGTTCCACATCCATCATCTCCACCCAATTTGTCGAAAGCAACACTAAAGTCTAGTTCTGAGCGACAATTACCCAGCAGTTTGTAAACACCGCCCGTCAATTTAGCCGGGTGATCGACAGCGTAGTGACAATCGGCAAAATAGAAATCGTTGAGCTTTCGCTCGTTGTGCCAAATACCTACATCAGTCCTAAGATTAACCTTGTTGTTCGACACAGTAGCTCCCATGATTTCGATACTGAAGTTAGCTTGCAACGCATAAGGTTCGGCAAGATCACAAGCTTCAGCACCCGGTGTACCTACTGAAATTCCGTCCAAGGTGGAACTGTACCCTTCCATGTTGCCAAACGCAAAAACTGGTGCAGCAAGATCAGAAACAACAAAAAGTGCATCCGCACCCTTAACTATGATCTTCTTGTCCACGACTATAGGGTCACTAATAGCGTACTCTCCAGCTTCTAAGTTGATCGTATCACCACTAGCAGCAGATGCGACTATCGCCTGTAAATTAGCCGGACTTGCCGTAAGTTCGGCGCCGGCAACATACGATGCTAACGCCGCTAGTACTGTTCCCTGAAGCTGCATACTGACTCAATGCGTTTATGCTTTCTACAGTTTTCGATTGACACGATAGAAGTGATTAATGGTGACCCACATAAGTGCTATATATACAAACACAGTTTAAAAATATCGGCGGATGTTCTATTAGCTTCGTGGGGGACTTTTTCGACCGCGGCCGGCCCTGCGCGAGGTTCCGCGACTAAGGAGTAAGAGTTCGACCTCGAAAATTGAAAATCCAAATTCTGAAACTCAGAAAATCAGAAGTCGTCAACTCGCAATTATACTCGGAGCAAAGTATCAAAATGTTGAGTAGAAAAATTGATAACAATTGGTGGATATAAACAGAGCGCAACACTATTTGTGTGATTAAACAACTTGTATGATGAATTTTAAAATTAGTACATTCTTTCCAATTGTTAAGTTATAACATTGATGTTTTTATTGAAACCCATTTCCGGTTGATCCACTTTTTCAACAACAACAAAAAACATGTTTAAAAAAATACATTTTAACTGTTCAAACTTCACTATTTTTAATTTTCATTCTGGTTTTCACTATATATTGTTTTTAAATAAATATATTAAAAAACAAATAAAAACTAATTTCTTTCTTTAACAATTGATGTTTCTTTTTTTTTTTTAAGTAAAATAAAAAAACAAAATTACAAATGTATTTATGTATTTGCGAATAACAAAACAAAACAAAAACATGGGTTTTACTTTGCTATGTATGTATTTATATAAACACTGTTTAGAAAAAAAAATAGTAAAGAAATTCAAATGTTTTTGCCTTTTCTACAATAGATTTTTTTCTCAAAACAAAATACATAGAAATTTTTTTTTCACACAGGTATGTTATTACAAGTATCAAGGTGGAGCACTTCACTCCTATTTTTAAATGCAGGTTAAAAATTGTAAAACTTCATTGCTAAAAACATTCTTCGTAGGAAAGTGGCAACCGGGTCTCTAGTAGCAAGCCCGGCAAGGTTGTCTGATATTTTTTTAACAAAAAGTGTTGCTGTTTGTTTTTAGCAAAGGTTGTTTTTTTAAATTTTACCAAAGAACTCTCTACAGAACACCGGGCCACAGACGAAGTTCATCACGTTATGGGGGTATGGAATAGAGGCTGCACGTAAACACATATTTACTCAAGTTTAATACGTTACAACGGATATAATGTGATCAGAAGGGCCTACCTAGTTTATAGGACTGGTTCGTATGGTTAAATCAGTGCACACTTAGCCGAAAAGAGCACCTGTGAGCATACAATGACCGTATATGGAATAAAAGTTGAACGTAAACGTATTTTATTCGATTTATAAAAGTTTTAACGGAAAACGGCTCGAGGTCAAGGCCACAGGCTACGGCTTAACGAGGTACGACCTGTTTTTTAAAACCAAAACCAAAAATCAATATTGTCTTAAAAAAACCAAAAACCAAAAACTTCATACGGCTCAATATGCGTGCAAAATATAATTTGGTTTCTTTTTTAAAAAAACAAAATACAAATGTCTTGATGTTTGATTTTGGAACAAATAGACGACGCTAAATAGCCAGCCATGCCGCAGACTGCCATCACTCCAACCGCCAGTCCAGAGGGCCATAGGATAGCTCATAGGGCATGTGGCCGTAGGCTATGCCTCTAAATATTTACAGACTCTCAGACTCTCAGCCTCCGTCCAAAATCAAAAATACAAAAAGTAAATACATATTTATGCTGATATTTATTTATGTCCACATAAATTCATATTCCTATTTTTTCTAATGCATCCCGTTAAAATTATTTTCGTCTACTACTAGAGTGATCTAGTTATTGCCGTTGGGTGAGAATCCATTTTTCATCCAGCGACAATTTCTCTACTCTCTACTAGTAGTGTATGGTGCAGTTGCTTTAAAAAGACGTTCCACCAACTAAAAATTAAAAGCCGATTTACACTGTGAAGAAATTCGAAATCTCAAAATCGGGTTTCGCAATGGTGATTGTTTTGATGAAAGGAAGCTAAAACTGCCGTGTGAAATTTCGGCGTGGCCATTATACTGACTTTGGGCGGCCAATATTGAACTTGGGGGCGGCCAATACTGAACTTGGGGGCGGCCAATACTGAACTTGGGGGCGGCCAATACTGAACTTGGGGGCGGCCAATACTGAACTTGGGGAGCGGTCAATATATTCTAGGTCCTACAACCACATATGGTACTTCACAGTCGGCTGTCGATTTGAATCCCTTGTGGCGTGTGTACGTCAATAAATAAACAGATGCATCGCTACATGATATACATAGTGTTATTTTATTAACAATCTTTTCAATTTTTGGCCGTCATTCGGCTGTGACAATGTCGTACACATTCTCAGGCACCCGACGATGTGATGTGTATTCTTTGAAAACTCCGCAAGCTGTAACGTTAAGCCTTTATCAGTCTGATTTTATCTAATCTAACTCCGTCTAGTGCTTCAATAACATTATTCTGTAGTCCTGCCGATGTGTCATCACAGAACTCTTTCACGTCGTTTCGCTCACCTATCTCCTGTATCAAAGATTTGTGGCTTCGAAAATCTTCATACTGGTCAAAAAGGCATGTACAACAATCATCACAATATGTGTCTCCCGCGTTCTTGTTGCAGTCGCCACGACTGGCACTTTACGATCTTCACCTTTATCTCGTAGTCGCCGTCTTTGGTGGCATCGTGTATTATACGGCATATGACTAAATACGTATGTATGACTACTATTTTCAGAAGGCTATGTAGAAGGCCGTGATGTAAACAACGCTGTAAACAATATTAGCATTGTTTACATACAGTCATACATATTCCTTCTTTTTTTTATTAAATACTAAAAATAAAATATTAAATACATGAGCTCTAGGCGTCTCGCTGGCCTGGCCCTGGCCCTAGACTCTAGAGCGATTGTATCTATACGGCACCCGTGACTATAAAATTATCAACGCCCGAGCCGTGTCGAAAACCGCATCCGGTCCATTCGCAAAGGTAGGGTCGATATTTATGAGCCCACGTAAGGCGACCTTAGCCTAAGTGCCGAACTATTAAACGTGCAAACTTGAAAAAGATATCTTTGCCGATACAACAGTCCAGTATACAGTATCATTTTTCGGCACATAATTTACACCTATCACCTGAAATACAATACAACGCCTCAGACTAGAGTCAATGTTCTGTTGAACTTGTGAGCGTGGATTAGTGGACCCATACTTCATACTTCTGACTTAATATGTCTCCATACTTCTGAATATTATTAAAAAAAATATCGTTTCATAGCCTTCTAAATTGCATAGCCTTCTAAATTATGCACAAGAGAGCGAAGGCTATGATCGTATGGTTTGCACGATTGCACTGTAGATGAACAATGTTGGATTTTGTTTTGTCCCGTTCTGTTGCAAATTTCAGGTCCAAGGGATTTTGTCCTGTTCTGTGATTTCATCAACCGCAATTCTAGATTTTTTCAGAATATAAATTCTAAAAAATATCACTTGGTTCATATAGAAATACAAGGGCTCGGCGATATTATACTTTTATAGTCACGGGTGCCGTATGTATAGACACAATCTCTGGCCTCTCACTCTGCAGTAATATGAAGCAGTAAGCAGAAACTGCAGGTCTGCCCCTCTCTGGTCCACTCTTCTTGTGGGTCAGTGAAGAACGGGACAGGAAAACTGGGACTTTGATGATGTGATTTGTTTTTTTGTTGTTTTTATGTTGTTTTTTTTGTTGTTTTTATGTTTCTAACCCAAAAAAATTTGTTTGTGTTTTTCGAACATATTTAGAAGCAGACTAGCAGAGCTGTTCAATTTAGGCGGCTATAATAGAAGGCTACGAAAAGTCTATTTATGTGTAAAATGAACCAACGAAGCGTGTAAAACTACGCATCGGATGTCCATGATGTTGACCTTTATTGCGTATATGAGGAAATTGGTATGTGTGGAAGTGATAACATTCACATATCACAAGTATCATGTGTGCATAAGCAGAAGGCCCGTGGGATGCTAATGAGGTACTTATTTTAGCTGCATTTGTATTAAGCAAGACTCGCGTTTTCTACCTACTCTCATAGCTTGAATCTTTGAAGCCCACGACATTGTTTTTGAAATAGTATGAAATAAATTTAGCGATTCAATCCCTCGACAGGTAATTTAATCTCTTGACCTATTGTTCCTCACCAACGATGGCAACGCAATGAAAGGGACAGATATAGCCCAGTTGTAGACCCATTGACTTGAGTACATATAGAATATACGTACACATTAGTATATATATATATATGTGTGTGTGTGCGTGTGTGTGTGTGTGTGTGTGTGTGTGTGTATATGTATATTTATATATATATTATATATATATTATTATATTATAATATTATTATATATATTATTTATATATTATATATTATATATATATATATATATATATATATATATATTATATATATATATATA
>NW_014039680.1:22485-23336 GCF_001186125.1 Sphaeroforma arctica JP610 | reverse complement strand
GTATATACTAGTATATATATATATAGTGTGTGTGTGTGTGTGTAGTGTCCTTCCCGGTCCGACCGACCTCGTCTACTATATATATATATATATATATGCGTGTGTGTGCGTGTGTGTGTGTGTGTGTGTTTGTGTGGTGTGTGTGCATACATACATACATGTGTGTGTATGCGTGTATTGCATGTGTGGGGTATATTTTTGTGTTCGTGTGGCGTTATGTGACGAGTTCATTTTTGCGATTGTATATCGTTATGTATAACCTATATAAAAAATATATCCTTCTACAGATGCACATTCAAGAACCACAATATACACCAGACCGTACCTCGATTATGGTTTAGACTTGCGCTATTCGGAGGGCCACTAGTTTCAAGTATATGACTGTATGTCCATAATTTGAATATTTAATTTGATTTATTTATAATTGCTTTCGATAATATATAGATTGCGTTGCTCTCAGTCAGTATTTCATATTTAAAGGTCGCTACAGTAGCACAGTCGTTCAACGGTGGCGAACGAACCTAGACAATTGAACATGACCGATACGTCGGCAGTGCCGTAATTGTCAGAAATCTCACAATTACCATTTCCGATACCGGGAAGTGAGTAGTAATCCTGGTTGTTGGCACCATTGATACAGACACCTCCATTCGCTTCCATGACAGACTTGATGCCATCTGCACTACCAGCAGTGGACCAAGCCTCTCTCAGCTTAGATACAGTCGTGTCGACATTGCACACCTGACCGAGGCCGAGACAAACTTGGTCACAAGTCTCACCAGCGGCTCCCATAACGAAACCAGTGTCTATCTCAACAACAGGCTCCTCGACAACTGGTACGACAAAGTCGA
>NW_014039680.1:15600-18253 GCF_001186125.1 Sphaeroforma arctica JP610 | reverse complement strand
TATTGTCAACAGGCGTTATGTGGCTGTTGTATTAATTCCATATACTAGCCAAGTAGTATCGCTTTCAATGCACACGGGTGTTTCAATCCTCCTCCGGCTGGTTGTGACTAGTTCTTTGTCTTCTCACGCACGTACCACTTTATTCATGACTCATCTTCATATGGGTATTAATATATCAAAAAACACACACAAACAACCCCTTAAAAAGGACACTAACGCACAAGCATAGATCACAAGCTCACATGTACACACCCAAACTACCCCTTCAAAAAGACACTTCGGCACAAGCATAGACCACAAGTTCACATGCACACACCTAAATAAACCCTTCAAAAAGACACTAACGCACAAGCAGAGACCACAAGCTCACATGAACCCGCGCTAATGATCCTCAGCATTAAGCACGTGTTAGGCTATCACCACACTCCCAGTATCACACAGGTATAGGACATACACACATACACACACACATTCTCTACCTCTCTCTCTGTCTCTGTCTCTCGATGGAGTGTTGGCAAGGTCACAGAGACATTTACAAACGAAAAAAAATGCGCATATACGCGTTTGTTGCTATGTGCACAATCAATCTCACACACTCAAACACACTCGCAATACCACTCACTGGGCCTCATTTATGCACAGGAGGCACCACAGGACACCAAGCGATGCCAACAGCCCATCACCTGACATCCCAGGTAGGTTTAGGGGTTTAAAGTTTGGGTGTGCATATACATCTCAGGTAGGTTTAGGGTTTTAGGGTTTGGGTATGCATATACATCTCGGGTAGGTCTTAACCACCACTGCATTGTGTCATTGGGTGTGCATATGCATCTCAGGTAGGTCTTAACCACTGCTGCATTTTGTCAGTGGGTTTGCATATACATCTCAGGTATGTTGTAGCCACCTATATATTGCATTAACACGATTCGCAGACAAGAGTCGTACTCTATCTCCGTAGATACTATGGAATATATTGCCATGCTCTTACCACATTGATGAACATTATACCCGACTCTACCTACATTCTACTTTGTTGTCTGAGGGCATATATCCGTACCATACACAGGCGTACGATATACGACACCTGTTTGTTGCCTTATGTGATGTATCCTACCTACCCCATACTCTCTTGCCTCATGCGCTATATCTGCACCATATACAGGCGCGGGTGCCTGTTGCTCACCACCCGAGTGCCCCTGTGCCAAGAAATGTACCAGCGCCACCACTGAGAAAAGGGTCTGCCCGCAGACCGGTATGAGAGCTGCATGTCAGGACAAGTGAAGGCGTATATGGTGAACATAGTACGATAGTATAGTCATGTGAAGGTGTATATGGTGGATATAGTACAATAGTATAGTCATGTGAAGGCGTATATGGTGGACATAGTACAATAGTATACTCATGTGAAGGTGTATATGGTGGACATAGTACAATAGTATAGTCATGTGAAGGCGTATGTTGTGGACATAGTACGATAGTATAGTCATGTGAAGGAGTATGTTGTGGACATAGTACGATAGTATAGTCATGTGAAGGAGTATGTTGTGGACATAGTACGATAGGATAGTCATGTGAAGGTGTATGCCGTGAACATAGTAAATTAGTATAGTCCATGTGCTGTATGCTATGGCATGCGCGCGGAATGTGGTGGTGTCACACTGAGATATAGTTCGGTACTGTTTGTAATTGGTTTGCCCCATTTTGTTGACTTGCCTCTGTTTACCCCTAAATACAGCATCATAGCGCTTTTTCGTTATGTCGATGACTCATATACAGTGTACGCTCGCAGATATATTACAATTATGCATAAACTCACATATATCCACACTCATTCATATGTGACTTGATATTGGTACAGAGGTTCTACCTGTGCGAGGATTCATATACAGTGTAAGCTTGTAATTATGTTGTAATCAAGCATAGAGTCACATATATCTACATCCATTCATATGTTACAATCTTGCATAAACTCACATATATCTACATCCATTCATATGTTATAATCATACATATAGTCACATATATCTACATCTATTCGTATGTTATACTCATGCACAAACTCACATACATCTTCATCCATTTGTACGTGGCTTGCTACTGGCAAAGAGAACCGATACGGCAAAGGCACAGCAGCGCGCGCGTGAACAACTGCAACAACAACAACGGCAACTGCAACTACAGCAACAGCAGCAACAGTACAACCCATCACAGCCAACACAACTAAATGCACAACAACAGACACAACAGGCCCAGCAAATACGACAGCAGCAGCAACAACAACAACACAGTGCTCTACTGCAACAACAACAACAACAACAACAACAACAACAACAACAACAACAACAACAACAACAACAGCTACAACAACAACAACAACAACAACAACAACAACAACAGACACAGAAACCACCAGCAACCACGACACAGCAGAAGAGACCTCGACCGCCAGGAGGTGCAACACAGGGCCATACGAAACTACCGCGTCTGTAAGGTGCTGCAGGTGATATGGGATAGGCATACAACTACCACGGCTGTAAGGTGCTGCAGGTGATATCGGATAGACATACAACTACCACGGCTGTAAGGGGCTGGAGGTGATATGGGATGGATATAAAACTACCACGTCTGTAAGGTACTGCAGGTGATATGGGAT
>NW_014039680.1:0-14583 GCF_001186125.1 Sphaeroforma arctica JP610 | reverse complement strand
CTGCAAGTGATATGGGATAGACATACAACTACCACGGCTGTAAGGTACTGCAGGTGCCATGGGATAGTTATACAACTACCTCGGCTGTAATATGCTGCACTTGTAACTACAACGACATGGGTTCATATTCCTCTCCAACATGCACATGACATATGTAACGGTTGCATGGTGCCGCATCCATCTACAACGGCAACCGATGTGGTTATGTAGCGCAGCTGCAGCAGCTATCACTCGGTAGGACACAGCGGTAGACATAAGTCGGTAGACCTAGTCGACGTCTCACGCCAGCGGAAATCAGCAACCGCACAGACTTAGGCTACCAGAGAGAACCTAACGAAGCCCATTCGAAAGGGCCAAGGCGATATGAATGGGCTGTATGTGCACAGTATGCGGGATGCCGCCGACGCTTAGTCTGTGGGAGTGAGCGCTGCTTTATAGATACGACAGAGGTGACTAATCTGTTGGGATCAGAGGTGCTTTAAAGTGAACGACAGATGAGGGTGATAGGAAGTGTTCTGAGACTTATACTGCAGAATACGAAGTGCGGGATGAGAACGTGCGGCTGTGTATGCAGCAACAACATCAGCACATCTGGCTTCGAGTGTCACCAACAAACCTATTTGGGAGCAAATAAACCATTAGATTATGCCTATGATAGGCCGTTCGATACTGACTCTACTACCACAAGCCCAGCTTAGTTGCGTGCAAGTAGCGGATTCTGGGGGTTGACGAGTTTACGGGCGTTTCTATTTATAGATACAGGTTCATTGCTACTCTTGGACTCCCAGGCCCTGCGCCTGCAATCGCCCAGCGCAAACAATAGTCGACTGAATATGTACACTCTGACCCATCATGACTCACTAGCTTCTATTATTGGGCTTAAGTGCACCGTTTATTGGGGTAATCCCATTTACTTCCGAGATGGCACTAGCTTCGATTATTGGGCCTAAGTGCACCGTTTATAGAGGTAATCCTATTTATGTCCAGATGGCGGTAGCATACATTCTTGTTAACCAATGGGAACGCTTGGTTATTGACTCGTAGCGTGAGTCCGGGTACTCGTAGGATGTTACTGACAAGTGCAGAACTTCACTATGGCTATAGCTATGCGCATATTCGTGTAGTTGAATGAGCAATCGACAGAAAGAGAACGCTTTAAATCTCTGACCATGAGTGCGTCTTTTGATACAAGATGCTATATCGTATTTTGATACAATAGGCTATATCGTATTTTGATTCAAGATGCTATATCGTATTTTGATACAACATGCTATATCGTATTTTGATATAAGAGGCTATAGTACTAGAGGGGACAGTGCGCAGGCAAAGAACAATCCAAGCGAGCACCCATGCCTTGTCCACTTCAGATGAACGTATT
This sequence comes from Sphaeroforma arctica JP610, assembly GCF_001186125.1. Lineage (NCBI taxonomy): Eukaryota > Ichthyosporea > Ichthyophonida > Sphaeroforma > Sphaeroforma arctica. The sequence continues at coordinate 13,205 of NW_014039680.1, read as the reverse complement.
CACAACGACCACGAAGAAACAGGAACTCAATCACTCCTCATACACTGTTGGAATAAACGATACACAAGCTTGCGCCAACGGTGTACTTGTACTTCTCTGTGGATGCTTTGATATCTCTAACCTCCTGATCGGCAGACGTTGGACTCTATCCACGACGCCACACGGTGCACGGGCAAGACACACCACCACCTGACACTACTTACTCGCTACAGATACATAACCAATCCATGAGACACCACACCACCACCTGACACTGCCCACTCACTACAGATACATAGCCAATCCACGAGGCACTATCGCCGAGAGACTGTACTCTGCTGCTGTAGTAACCAGCTCACTCAGCAAGCAGGCGAGGCGCATCAAAAGCAGCGCCTATGGTTCAGTGGGCGTTTGTGTGCGCAAGCGCATCGGTGTAGCCCATGATCGCGAATAGACCGGCAGCAATGCAGCACTCGGCATCATTTTGGCAGTTGAAGAGGGGGTCTGCTGGTATTTTGTTGTCGAATTCATGCTAAAACCCTAAAACCTTGAATCTAATACAGCGCTGCATACGCCATGTGCAAGGTTGAAGTGAATGGAACAGTCGTGACTCATGTGTGCTCTTCAGTGATCGCCCGTCTCCTCGAAGTGGAGACAAGAAAAAACCCCTTGTCAGAGTATTTATTCAACGCGACAGTGTCGGAACCAACCAACGGCCTCCGAAGTGTCACTTTATAGAGCTTTATTGAAATCACCAGGAATCGGGCAGGGATGGCACCAGCAATGTACATATATACATGGACAAATGTATATATAAACATGGACAAATGTACATACATACATGGACAAATGTACTTATATATATGGACAAATGTACATATATACATGGACAAACTTACATATATACATGGACAAATGTACATATATACATGGACAAATGTACATATATATAGGGACAAATGTCCATATATACATGGGACAAATGTACATATATACATGGACAAATATTCATATATACATGGACAAATGTATATATATACATGGACAAATGTACATATATACATGAACAAATGTACATATATACATGGACAAATGTACATATATACATGGACAAATGTACATATACACATTGACAAATGTACATATATACATGGATAAATGTATATATATACATGGACAAATATATATATGTACATGGACAAAAGTACATATGTACATGGACAAATGTACATATATGCATGGACAAATGCACAGGACAAATGTTAACTCGTGCCATTTGCTGAGCTTCGTACTCACCGCACCAACGCTTTAGAGAAGAAATACACGACGTCTATGACTGTGCTCGGTTTGCCCTACACTTAAATATATTTTCCTACCCCTATGTGGATTATTCAGTCATCTATACGCTTACTGCTAATGTACATGCTTTATTCAGTACAGAGTATTCAAGGGATGTACCGTACCGTTCTTGATACAGCTCTCTAACAGTCTATGGTACCTGTGTGGCAGTGTGAAGTAAGATAGTATCAGCGAGTCACCAGTGGCCCACGTCTGATGCACTATGGCATACACATGTAAAATCCAGACGCCAGCTGTTTAAATAAACATTCACACATTCTCATATCTCAATCTGTCGAGTCTGTGCCTGTGTAGACTGAACACGTGACAGTTGACAGCTACTACGCCAGAGCCCACACTCGCCCCAGCGCCCAGCAGAAGAGTGTCAGAGCAACTACTGAGTCACACAATACATATTTACCATCTAAATCGTAAATGTCACTATATATACATATATACCATCCCTATCATCGATATCACGAATATATACTTACAGTCTAATCGGTAAATGCCACTATATATACATGCATACCATAATTAACATAGATATGAATATATGCGTGCAATCAATATTGTAAATATCATTATATACACATACATACCATGCTTATCATAGTTATCACTATATATACTTGCCATCGCCATCGTAAATATCACCATACATATCATCCTTATATTAAATACCGCTATACATACATACACACCATCCTTATCATAGATATCATGAATATATACTGACCATCTATACCGTAAAAATCACTATATACACATACATACCATGCTTATCATAGTTATCACTATATATACTTGCCATCGACATCGTAAATATCACTATATATGCATACATATCATCCTTATAATAAATACCACTATACATACATACACACCATCCTTATCATAGATATCATGAATACATACTGACCATCTATATCGTAAATGTCACTATATATACATACATACCATCCGTATCATAGATGTCACTATATATATACCATCTATATCGTAGATATCCCTATATATACATACCGTACTTATCATAGATATTACTAATACATAGATGATTATCATCAATATATCCATACAACTCTTATGATATCACTAATACGTACATACCATCCTTATCATAAATATCAAAATTACATTAATACTTACCATCCTTACAATAACACTGTCACATAAATACATACAATCCATACCGTAAATTCCACAAATATATACATACAGTCCTTATCACAGATATCACGATTATAGTACAATCCCGAACATAAAATACCACTATGGTATAAATATCATTCATATCAGAATTAACACTGATACATACATGCCATCCATACTATAATTAGCGCTGATACAAAAATATCCCGGATATTTACACACAATCCTTACTATAAATATCACGAATATATACATACAATCCTTATTATATATGACCCCGATACGTACTTACTATACATAGAATTAGCAATGATATATACATAAATATCACGAGCATATATACATACAATCCTTATCATAATTATCATCAATTTCATCCTTATCATGAATATCACTGCAGCATACAAACCAACTATATCATAGTTACCAATGATCAATCCTTGTCATCAATATCACGAATATATACATACAATTCTTATCATAAATATCACAAACAAATTCATCCAGTCTTTATCATAAAAATTACTATTATTTACATAAACACGTTCCTTATCATAATTAACACTGATACATTATTGCATACAATCCTTATCATAAACATCACTAATACATTCACACCATCCTTACCATGACTAGCACTGATACTTGAATACATTCATACATAAATACAATCTTTATCATAAATCACTATTACATACATACCATCCTTATCATAATTAGCACTATAACATACTTACCATCCTTATTATAAGTCACTATCACATACATACCATCCTTATCGTAAGTAGCACTGGTACATGAATACATTAAAATACATAAATACAATCCTTATCAGAAACATCACAAAATATGACATCCAAATCAGACCAAAATATTTATTTGATGTATTTACTTTTATATTATATCCCGCGGTTTTTAAATACACCACCATATTAGGGATAGGTCGTTATTTGGCGCGTGAACCCTGCGTGTCAACTGCCATATTAACAATAATCACATCGCCTCCTATTTTTAATTTTTTTTAAATAGATCTAACAGAATCAATTGACAATCATTGGTGACTTGTGACTTGTGAGGCTGTTCTGAGCGTATTCATAAGTATTTGAATGCATACATACAAGACCAGGAGACCTAAGACATCTCTTGTACACGACCCTCTGGGTGCTGTGCTACAGAAAAGAAACATGAATATAAATAGTAGGTCGAACTATTAGGCTTAGCGTCTGAAGGACCTATTTACATATTTTTTATATTCAGATTTAAAAAATGAAAGATAGTGTAGTACAAGAGACGGTGAGACCTAAATGTAGTGTAAATATAGGGCAGGCTACGAGCTGAGCTTTAGTCCACAATCCGTTTACACCCAGTGCATGCAAAAATAAATATCTCAACCAGTGCGTGCGATAAGTGCACACAGCCAGATCAACTGCAACCAGAGGCGTAAGGACTACAAGCACGATGATCTGCCAGTCCTGTTGCAGGTTACAGCTAAGGAAAGGTCACACCGCCTATGAACAACGCGAGTTCAGGGGGGCCATTCGATGCTTCAGCATTGCTTTGGAAGCGACGTCAGTGGGCTGTGTCTACGATCACGCAACTGGACGTGTAGGCACTATTCCCAACGGGGGTGCCGGCATGAAGGGAGTAACCTGTGAGAGCGACCGCTTGGAGGCTCAGAGTGACACACACGCAAGTCTTATTGAGCCTAGCACAACCGCACACAGACCTAAACATGATGCGAGCCCAGATATGACTACAGATACGGTGGGGGATGAGCCGTACACGATATGCACCAGCGACCAGTTCCACTTCATGCACGCAATGTCTCCGGTATTGCATCGTGGTCCATATTCGTTGGCATTCCCATTGGATGATGTAGCGCTGCTGGATGGGAACGAAAAGTTGAAGATAGACGCTGATTTAGGTCGTTTGAATGTAGCAGCTAGTAAGGACGCTCCGACAAAACACACAACACAGACAATGCTGGTTGCTGACATCTTACAAGATCACACGAGGGATTCAAGTGAATCGCGTGAATTAGATGCAGGTATACACACTTGTGAACTATGTGGCGGAAGGTATTCTGCTGACGGATACGAACAAACGCACACACTGAGGTGGCCGGACAAGCGGAGACTCGCTGCGGACGAACCTTCTAGAATAAACAGGACAGAGACACGTGTGTATGTTAAGCAAGACAACACGGGCGACCTGCCGTCAGGTGATACCACCTCTGCATCTGACAGCGACGGAAAAGTGGGGGAGTGCAGCATTGAGTTGTGTGGGGGGGTGATACTCGCACTCTTCGCTGACCTGTGTGATGCACACTATGCCCTGTGTGAGTACGCAGCTGGGGTGGCCAGGGCTGATGACTGTGAGCGGTACATGCATAGCCACCCAGCAGGAGTAGGTACGGGTGCCATGAGCAGCAATGACGCGTCTGTGGCTGCTAGGCAACCACACCATACGTGTTGGGATAGAGAATCGACTGATGAGAGAGTGTGTGAGAAGGAGTCGATGCGGATTAATAAGACACGTGTATACCTGGCGAAGAGCAAGTGTCTGTATGAGCTTCTCCGTCTGGACGAAAGCTTGGCACAGGCCGACCTAGCTATTAAGGTATACCAAAACATATCAGACACTTCAGCCAAGCACTCTGCACCAACGACAGGTGCTGCATCTCAGTCACAGACCACTGCACACGCATGGAACCAGACACATACCACTACACACACATGCAACAGGTCGCAGACCACTACACACACATGCAACAAGACACAAACCACTACACACATAGGGAACAAGGCGCAGGCCCGCTCACAGACGCGTCTGTTAAGCGATGCACGTGTGCAACTGCAGTTGGTGAAGACTACTCTAACGGAGCGCAGGCAGGGTGTGTTTGATCTAGAGGCGCTCTTAGCGTCCAGCTCAGGAGCCATGCACCATAGACACCGGGCGTATATAGGCCCCGCTAAGACCACCGAGATTCTAGGCAAAGGCCGGGGGTTGGTGGCCACCCGCGATATACTCAGAGGTGAGCTGGTCACGGCGGGGTATCCGTTGGCGAGTGTTGCGGTGACACGAGAGAGAGACGGGGTGGATGCGTTAGGCAAGGTACTGCATGAGCAGGCTAAGCGTGATGCTGGGTTTGCCGAGGTACTGGGCAGGCTGTTTGGCAGCCGTGTCTGTGGTGCTGTGACGGAGAGTATAGGTGCCGGTGCAAGTTCAGGTGAACATGTATCCGATGGTAGCGGGAATGGCGTAACGTCTCATGGCGGCGACACGAGAGTGGTGGGAGACGGTGTGCATGCAGCTGCTGTGGGAAGGAATGAAAGCGCGAGTGTTGCTGGCAAGGAAGCCGACACACGTAACAGCAATTCGACGGGTATGATGAACGCTATTAGGGTTAGTAATAGAGCACACGCAGAGACACTACCCGGGACCAGCTGGAAAGTGCCCCCGCTGGAGGCTTGCAAGGATGTGGTGCGGATGAACGCGTTCTCCTGCGAGCAGGGCCTGCACAAAACACAGCTGCACGAGTTTCAAAGCGCCGCCGCTCCCGAGCGCATCGACGTCTGCAGCGTATACGACCACATCAGCTACCTCAACCACGCGTGCGCGTCCAACACCACACGCATGATTGTCAAGGGATTGCATATGGTGCGTGCCCGGTGTGACATCAAACGAGGCGAAGAAGTCACGACCGCCTACGCCGAGTCGGACCACACGGCGCAGCGGTGGGAATTTGAGTGTGTGTGTGAATACTGCGTGCTTGTACCCTCTCTCCCGCGAGAGGTGTTGCAGGCTACCGCCACCTGTGACGAGCTTGGGAACCGTGTGACGGTATGTATAGACCGTGGGGAGGGTGTGAGTAGTGTCATGATTGACCTGCTGCGAGAGACAATAGCATGTGTCACCACACACCTGGTGAGGTATTTTGATACGCTCGCTCGAGATGGTCGTGACTGCTCGCCAGCCGTCCAAGCGAAGATAGTACACACGTACCTGATGCGCCCGTCCTTTATCCTCTACAATGTGCTGAAACGTAAGCTGGATGCGGAGAAGGCCAGCCACGAGGCAACGGCCCAACACCCCCGCCCCAAAGGCAACACACAACCCCACCGCACCGATCCCAGGGCCGCGTTCGATGTGCTCATCAACTCGTTAAGTGTACTGCAAGACCCGTTTGATACGTGGGATAGTTCGGTGTTCATGTCGCTGGTGGGAGAGAGCATGCGCATGCTGCTGGTAGCAGGTGCGGGGGCTCTGCCCACTATTGAACACTACCTGGAAATGGCTGTGCAGGCGGAGATAGATGTGATAGGCGACTACCCCGAGTGGGCGTATGGTAATGTGAAGCGGCAGGCGCAGGTATCGTTGGGTTTACCGGCATCCGTAATTGACCGCATACTCCTGTCGGACTGAATAAACGTTCTCTTGATGATTACCTTAACTTGAAGACTATAATTAGAGAATACTTCTTTACCCGTTTGGCAAAGATTAGTTTTATCTGTCTATCTAGATGCACTTCTGTTTGGCATTGCAATAGGTATTCGTTTACGTGTTGCCTAGACTGTAAGACAGTGAGTTGCCCACCAGACTGTCATGCAGCACCACGTGGTCAGTAAACTGTCGAAGCAAATACTATGGGGTCATGCACACTACAAGCTGGCGTTCAGATTTCAAGCCAACAACATGGGAATGTTGCCACTGTACTTGTTAAGACACAGTGCAATTAACACAGACAGTTATATTGACACTGACAGTTGCGATCCGCAGCGTGCCTATTGCTTTGTACACCGTTTGCTGTAGGTGACCGTTTTGTAGGCAGGTAGATATGTAGTAAAAAGTGCATGACAGAGAAAGACCTCATGAAGCAAAACAGTTACTTTATTACTACTGATGGCTACGACAACCTCGATCAAGACTTCGCTTGAGAGTTCGTCACTGTCTACTCTTATTTTAGTCTCGGCAGTACTATACTATGCCATACTACCATATATATATAAATATAGTACCTACGTCTATTTAAACTTTAACGCTGCTCGAAGTTCAGCACACAACTGTTAAAATTGCCCGTAATCGTTGGCTAAATATTCATACAGGTATATTCTGCAACCAGGCCCACGCCCTGGGGCGCAATCGGTTGCGTATCGGGTATGTGAATACGTTTCCTTTAACCCATCACAGGGAAGGTCACGGCAGTGTTGATACCACACTTGCCAACATTACGGATCATGCGGAAGTAGCCCTGCTCGCCCCAGCTCTCTCCCCAGGAGTTCTGTATGATGAACCAAACAAGGCCGTTAAGCGTAAGATACGTCAGAGGGGTTACCTTGTCAAGCTCACTATCCCGGTACACATGAGAGGAGTGGAAGCACGTAGCAGAGATAGGTAACTGTGGATGACACACACACACTCTCCCTCGAACACGATAGTAAGGGGGAGGTGACAGCCCTCAGACTATTTGCTACACTAACACCCACACAACACAACCACTGCAAGTCGTTCTACACCATCCATACAACCACCACATGCATTAGCACACATGGCCATTCGAAGACCCACCGTATTAATTTTAAACACCGTACACCGTCCAGACGAGTGGTCAGAATTAGGTATCACACACCTTCACAATCCAGTAGGGCTTCTCTGTGCCCACGGCCGAAGTCTCACTGCCGTAGCCCACAATGAGCACGGCGTGGTTGAGGCCCAACGGATCACAGAACCACGGGTTAGACACACCGCCAAAGTAGAACTGCAGCCAGTTGGCGTTTAACGCTACTGAGAGCGGCCCGTACTTGACCAGGGCAGCGCGCATTTGGTCTTCATCCTTGCCCACGTTGAACCAGTCGGTGACGGTGGCTGCTATCTTTTTCTTATCCTCCAGAATGTCACATACATGTCTGTATCATGGAATACGAGCCCATATAACAGGGAACGACACAGTACATTTGTAAGAGTGGGTCGAGTTCGGTCGTTTGGTAAGGAAGCAGTAGCGACAAGGTGCTGTAGAGTGGGCCATACATGTTTGCATCAGGGAATGGGAGCACAGTATACCCGATACCCGACGGAGGCATTAAAAGCAAAGTGTATGCACAATGATGTGATAGGAGCGATACTAAACGAGGGGTTCCAATACTCTCGTGTGATGCCTCACGGACATATTCCTGAAATGGATCACACATACAGCAAGACTACTCTTTTAAACGAAAACCTACCGATCTTTGACACAGATTATCACACATACAGCAAGACCACTAAGAAACGAAAACCTACCGATCTTTGTAACAGAGTACACACATACCCCAAGACTACTCTAATAAACCAAAACCTACCGATCTTTGTGACAGATTACACACATACAGCAAGACAACTCTAATAAACCAAAACCTACCGATCTTTGTTACAGATTAGGTCCTTGTGCTTGCCACACATAGTCTTGTCGTAGTGCTTAGCCATGCAGGGCAGGCAGCCAAAACCACCGACACAGTAGGGGATATCCTTGTCAGCGGGAATACCACCCTCCTAAGAATAGCACATACATCACATACATCAGCACACGTTTAATTATTGCTTGGAGTATTGTTCAGAACAGATGAAGTAGGAGCTAGCTAAAAACAAGTTAATCGGATGATGTGAGGTGTTACATTCCGATGAATGTCAATCAGATAATGTGAGATACCGGATTCTGATTAAAGCATCGCAAAGAGCATTTTTGCGTACACTCTTGCACACCAAAGACCTAGCCTACAACCCTGAGTCACTCATGGTATGAATATCGTAGAAGTAGGTATACGTACCCCTTAACACAGCACTTGAACATACACATACATACGCTAAAATAGATTTTCCCCAGACAAAGGGTTTTAGGGTTTACGATTACCCACACGAGTTATGATCACGACTGGACAACACATAAAACGCGTCGCCCACATACTCTATGCATTTACCACCATGGTGAATTCGTACGTCTTAGATGACCACGACTGAACAACACATATAACAACGCGTCGCTCACACTCTCATGCAGTTGCCACCATGGTGAACTCATACGCCTTATATGACCACGACTGCACAGCACATATAACAACGTATCGCCCACATCCTCACGTACTAACCGCCATGGTGAATTCATACGCCTTGTATGGCCACCCGCCGAATACGCCGCAGTCACGTGGATCACATTCTACCAGAAACTCGGGGGAGAGCTGTTGCAGCTTGTTGTGTTTGATGAAGTAGCCCCCTTCCATAGCCCCGACGGCGGAGAAACTCCAGCAAGAACCGGCGCTTCCCTGAGAAATAGAGGTGAATTGATGAATGACAAAGTGATACTTCGACAGCGACTACGTAGAAGAGACAGGACTGGCTTTGCATGTAGGAGCGGAGGAGGCGACAGAGCATGGCGCATCGCAGTTTCAATTCTCCAGAGTGCAGGTATAGTGCCGTACGCAGGGAGTGGCAACAACTCACATACGTGCTCACACAGAACTGCAGCGGCCGGTACTGTAGTCACTAAAATCATAGCCTTCTAGATTGAACATCTTGTTCAATTTAGAAGGAAGGCTATGCTAAAACAGGCGTGTGTATGTGTGTGCACGTGTGAAGGGGGAGAGAGAGGGAGGGGGGGAAGGCGAGAAGTGAATACTACTGTAGTGATCAGGACTACCGATACACACACCTGATTGGCGACGTCAGTCACCGCTCCCTTGTCGCGCCAATCCCAACTCTCAGGTAGATCGTCTACGGGCAAATCGGGCAGCATGTGCTTCGCTTGCACATCAGCGTCCATGGGAGAGTTAATCTGTGTGCGATGACGGAAATATCGATTAAAAACTTAAACCTCTGGATCCCTGCCGGATCAATACAGCAACAGCTGCTGTATTCTTACAGTTCATCAATAGACCACCTATCTATATGCCTTGCCACAATTTCACTTACACTTCCATAAATGCTATGTAAAGATTTGGCATCCACAGCCAGTACAACAGTCCGGTCAAAATCCCGCATAACCGTTTCGCGTAAATACTATGACATTGAAACAGCGGAACGTTGCTCGCCGTCGAGGCTGATGCTAAACGACAGCAAAACATGAAGTCAGCTGTAACGGAAAGAGTAACTTAGTATTAGAGCCCTCCGCACATGAAGATACGGCATAAGGTCTCCAGGGACCGACACAGCAAACTACATTCAAACAGGCTCGCAAATCGATAGCTACTACACCGTGGCGCAGAAGCAAAAATAACAACAAACAGAGGATCCTCGTATAGCTCACAAACATATAATTGTTATATCCTCTCGGCGCTTTGTACTATCACAAGGGCTTTTATATATGCACATTTGGCAAAAGCCTCGGAAACCGGTCCGAGCCCAGAGCCTTAAGATAGCGATCGCGTACAGACACGAGGTAAATATAGACAGTGACGATTCCATAACAGTACACGAAATATAACATACAAGCGTATCATCATTGAATGCAAGGCCGAATCACATACCTCCATTAGCATCTCTCCAGCATTTCGATCCGCAAACTTATTCAGTTTGTACTGGGCCTGATCGTTATCATTCTCGGCCGCCATTCGCTCCACAATGAACTTGTTCTTGTAGTAGATGGCCTGTCGTTCGATAGCTGTCTTGCCGCTGTATTCTTTGTCATTGGCTGCCATCCACTGCTTGAATTCGGTTGTGAGCTCCTCATTGGCAGCAATCTCGCCCACTAAAGTGGATAGCGTTTTATGTAAGGTTAGGAACTACGCAGATGTGCATGGTATAGCGCGGGAGAGCAACGGTACATATTACACCACAGAGATTGGTATAAAAGACTATGTATGGGAGATATTCAATAGTATGAAAGAGTATGTCCGTAAATAGGAATAGTATGAAAGAGTGTATTCGTAAATAGGAAAAGTGTGTGTGGGAAGTATACGGCATCCTCGATACGAAAGTGAAATTCTATCGAAGACCTTATAATTCACCTCATCATCCGATACACATAAGCAGAGGTTTACAGTAAAAGAGTAACAAATGACACCAGATAAAACTGATGTCAGACTCAATTCAGATATAGTTGGAGCGATATTGTGAGCGTATTCCAAAACTGTAACGTATAGCATGACCGCGAATCACAACGACACACAAAATGCAGAACAGTCCAAATAGAACCGCAACATATGCATTTACAATCTGAGCCGAGTTCCAATACTTCCACAATTACTACGAAACTGTGCCAAATGTACGAAACAGCCCGAAAAAGATGATATTTACCGAAACACAGAGAGGTTTCAAATAAACAAAGGCGAAGATGGTAACTTACAATTTTCCATCACGACATTGCGCGCGACTGCAGCACCTGCGGTGGCCAGAAGTAGTGATAGCGAGGTTTTCATTTTGATATTTAATAGGTGCTGTAGTTCCAGGTGTATACTTAGTGTAGTCTAAGTATTAGGAAAGTGCGGTCGTCAGAAAGGATAGAGGCTCTTATATAGACGATGTATGAACATATATAAATACAGTTCATAATTACGTAGTTACCTCAATACCTCGATAGAATGTCTCAACTCTCAAGTCTCAACACTCAAGTCTCAAGTCTCAAGCTCTCAACTCTCAATACATAATTACAATACAATACATACAAGCAAGTAGTGCATGATAGGAAAAATATTAAATGCTCTTCTTTTTTAGCTGTCAAAATCGCGTCACCAAAATTTGAAAAGGGCAATACAAAAATAAATAATACGCAATATACGTTTTTGTTAAAATCATAAAAATAAATAGGCGAGCTCCGATACAAAACAGTGAACGACAGAAAACGTAAATATAGTCAGTACGTTTTACCGGATATTTGTAGGTACCGCTGATAATAAATGAATTCGTATCAATTGACAATCGCTAACTTATCTGTCACCACCAATAAAAATCAATCAAACCACCTCTTCTTGGCTTTTAAAATGGCCAGCTCTTACGTAGTACGTCATCATAGTTTCTTTCCATAAAATACGTGGTGTTAATAGTAAATACATACGAGTTATGTCTCACATCAGTCCATGCAATATGTTCTTTATTTTTTATTTTTTTCAGAACAATATGTATGTACGTAAGAATGACTCATGGAAAAAGGGATTACCGATCAGCCAGTCAGCTACTCGCAATCGGTTTTAGAATTTGCAGAGGTCTATTGCAGGCTCGCCCATTCTCCCATGCTCCCCTAGTCACAGCTTGTACTAGGAATAGCCTCCCTGATACACAATTACACAGAGGCTACGAAGTGGGCTATGAAGTGGGCTATGAATTGGGCTATGAAGTGGACTATGGCGTGAGCTATGACGTGAACTATGACGTGAACTATGACGTGAACTATGAAGTGGGCTATGAAGTGGGCTATGGTGACAATAGTCCGATCAGGCATATTATTTTTATTTCTTCTTTCTCTGAAGAGACGGGTAATGTTTTTACTTCTCATATTAGAATCTATTTAAAAACATACTAATATAAAGAGCCGTCTGTTTGATTTCAGAAGGCTATGGAATCTAATATATATATATACATACATATTATATATATATATGTATGTGTTTATGTATGTATGTATGTATGTATGTATGTATGTACACATACACATACACATACACATACACATACATACACATACACACACACATATATATAAACATATATAAATATATATATATATATATATATATATACATATATACACACACACACATATATATATA